>NC_092336.1:73595000-73895000 GCF_046630445.1 Rutidosis leptorrhynchoides | reverse complement strand
AGGTCAAACAAACGCGTAAAAGCAATATACCTATCGTTAAAGTCCGTTGGAATTCGCGTAGAGGCCCCGAATATACCTGGGAACGCAAAGACCATATGAAACGGAAATATCCCCATCTCTTCTCAACTGCTGATGCAAACGAGGAAACTACCTAAAAACTTCGGGACGAAGTTTTCAATAACGGGGAGGTACTATAACGACCCTCATTTTTTCCATTCTATATTTTTCCAATATTAAAAGCCCAAACAATATAATTAAAACTTAATGATTAAACTTTAATCAACAATTGTTAAGTGTTAAGAGTTAGAAAACATATTAATTAACTTTGTACAAAAATTGACAAGTTAATAAAAGATGAAAATAATAAACTGTTAGTCGACACTCACTGCTAATTAAAATTTATGCATTTATGTAATATTATAACTAATAACCTATAAGTAATAAATAAAAAGTGACATTTATATAAATAATAAAACAATTGGGAACTAAATATATACAAGTCATGAATTAGTAAAAAGAAAATAATACTTATCATGTAGTAAATGTAAAAATAATAATAATAATAATAGTAATAATAATGAGACTAAAAAAATCTTACATCCTTATGTTGACTAAAAATAAAGTGTAAACTAGTACATCCTTATGTTGACTAATTATAAACTAGTACCACCTATTGTTGACTAAAAATTATAAAACAAAATAAAATCATTAATTAGAACATCCTTATGTTGACTAACACTCTAATACTTGCACTATATAAACACCTAGTTTCTCATTCACAAATCACACCAAAATCCTCTCTCAAAAACAATCTCTCCCTCTCCCTCTCTTGTGGTATTCGGATCTTCAAGCTTGTTCTTCGTGTTCTTCAAGAATCTTCAAGGAGTTCTTCAAGATTTTCAAGGCTTTGATCTTCCATCTTCATCGTGTTCATCTTTTCTTTGTTAATTATCTTGAATCTTCAAAGGTATAACATAAACCCTAAACTATTTACATAAACTTTGATCTTTGATAATTCATATTCATATTATAAACTTGTTATTCATAAGTATATACATAAACACACCTAGATTTATATATACATATATACATGTAAAAAAAATATTTATATATATATATATATATACATATATATACGAATTATATATACATATACATATTAAAACCTTAAACCCTAATTACACCTAAACTATAATTCTTAAACCCTAATTAATTAAACTCTAAACATTTATGAAACCCTAGGACATTAATTACTAAACCCTAGTTATTAATTACTACTTTAATTAACTAACTCTAATTAATGAAACCCTAATACTACTTATACTAGTACTTAACATGTATACACTATTACTATTACTAGCACCTATAACCTACTAATTATATTGTAGCACAAAAACATTTTGGGATATGTATTAGAGATGTATAGATCTTCGAACTTTCTTGACGAATGGTTTCTACGAGATTCTAGGCAGAGGGTTTGGATTTCCGATTTAAAGGGTCCTATGGCTCAAGCCCCTAGATCTAAATTAGCCATTCGAAGGGAAAGGGGTGATTGGAAGCTTATCTAATACGGCAAGTATCCTAAAATGGAAACACTCATAAAAGTAGAAACTCTCTAGTCATAGAAACTTAGTAAAATAAGAAACTTTCTAAAAATAGAAACTTTATAAAAATAGTAACTTACTAGGAATAGAAACTTAGTAAAACAAACTATACTTAAACACATACTTAAACTTAAACATGGGCAAAACACTTAACTACTCTTAAATGTCAATAGGTTGACTTTCCTGCTCACTCGTTCAACTCTCTATTCCGAGGAATAACTCTCTCTACTTACTAAGGTGAATTCATAGCCCCATTCTTTATTGCTAGCAAACTTATTTAACTTATTTGGGGTGAGACACATGCTGCTTTTACTATTTACAATTTAGACACAAGTACCAACTGCTAAAACTATGCTATACCCGGCTACGTCCGACTAAGTCCCTACAGTGATATTTTTAAGTGCTGCGGCATGCTTATTTATTGGGGGTAGGCCTATCGGGAGTAACGTCCCCGATACATTTGACTCAGTCTTTGTATTACTTGATAATGAAATTTAAACCGACAAGGACAGACACAACTTGTCATGGGGCAAACTTGAACGTTTAGTCTAAATATCACGCACTGGCATAACTTTTGGATCTGCGAGATCTACTTTTTGATCCTGCGGGAGATCAACTTTACAACTAAATCTTGTGGTCTAAAAACAACGATAACTACTTTTGTTAAACCTATGAACTTCACTCAACCTTTTTGGTTGACACTTTAGCATGTTTTGTCTCAGGTGCTGTTTGATTCAAGCTTTCTTATCTACTACTTATGTGATGCTACTTGGACTTAGGATCAAGAGATATCGCATTTATTACTTCTGCATATGAACAATTACTTTATCGTTATTTCCATTATTGTAACGACATTTCATTTTCCGCTGCGTACTCAATAAAGTTCAATTTTCTCATTTAGTATTGTTCTCGTATTATAATATGTTGGTTTATTTGATATTAGTAACGTTTCTTCCAGACCCTATTGGGAGGACGTTACAATATGTGTTGAAGACTTTTGTTGTCGGTATATATAATACTTTTGACCCCATATAAGTAGTGCCTCCAAGTCTTTAATGCAAAAACAACCGCGCCTAATTCCAAATCATGCGTCGTATAATTTTGTTCGTGAATCTTCAATTGTCTAGACGCATAAGCAATCACCTTCGTTCGTTGCATTAATACACAACCGAGGCCTTGCTTTGATGCGTCACAATAAATCACAAAATCATCATTCCCTTCAGGCAATGACAATATAGGTGCCGTAGTTAGCTTTTTCTTCAATAACTGAAACGCTTTCTCTTGTTCATCATTCCCTTCAGGCAATGACAATATAGGTGCCGTACTATCCAAAGGCGTCAATGGACAACTTAATTTAGCACAAAAATCTCTACTCATATAGCTTCTATCCGCACCCGAATCAAATAAAACGTAAGCAGATTTATTGTCAATAAGAAACGTACCCGTAACAAGCTCCGGGTCTTCCTGTGCCTCTGCCGCATTAATATTGAAAACTCTTCCGCGGCCTTGTCCATTCGTGTTCTCCTGATTCGGGCAATTTCTAATAATGTGGCCCGGTTTTCCACATTTATAACAAACTACATTGGCATAACTTGCTCCGACACTACTTGCTCCGCCATTACTCGTTCCGACACCATTTGTTCCTTTCGTTCTATTAACCCCTGGTCCGTAGACCTCACACTTCGCCGCGCTATGACCGTTTCTTTTACACTTGTTGCAAAATTTGGTGCAGAACCCCGAGTGATACTTTTCACACCTTTGGCATAGCTGCTTCTGATTGTTGTTGTTGTTGCGGTTATTATTGTTGTTGGGATGATTGTTGTAGTTGCTGCTGTTGTTGTTGTTATTGTTGTTGTTGGGCCGTTTGTTGTAGTTGCGATTGATGTTGCGATTGTTGGGATAATTGTTGCGATTATTGTTGTTGTGATGACCCGGAAATTTCAACTAAATTTAAACTTAATCTTAAATGATTAATGATTTCGACACGATAAGCAAAGCCTATGAAGTTGAATCTCAAAATTTTGAACTATTCAATTACCCTTCGGTTGTTCTCAACGATTCGCGAACCATTATATGTAAATAGATACATATATATACTATAACTTGAAAACGTAACAAAGTTTTAATTGCATGATACCATACATTAAACTTATTGGTTTATATATCTATTTGAATATATATGATTTCAAGTTATTTAGTAAACGATAGTAACATTCGTTTATTGATTCGATTGATATTTAGATAAGTTAACTAAAGCGTTTAAGATGAACCAGTAAAACACTAATTTGCTACAGTGTTTTCAAATTGCCACATTACTCAAAATGTAACAGTGTTTTCGAAAATCACTATTTGCTACAGTAACTTTGCTACAGTAAAACACTATTTTAAAATGTATTTTAACAAATAGCGAGACGATGATTTATAGAAGTAAATGACCAAAACACTTAAATGTATAAGTTATAATTTGAGTGATATAATTTAGGGATAATTTAAGTTTATATTGTGACAAAGGTACGAGTCACAAAACGAAAAGTACTAGTTTTCTAAGCGTACGAAAATGCGTTCGAGAAACCGGAACCGGGACATAAGTCGAGTGATGACGTACGACTTATCGGAACGAAAATTTCAAATTAACTATGCACGTGAATTTAATATAATATATAATTAATTATATAAATTATATATATTATATTAATATTTAATTATGTCGACGAACTACAAAACAAATCAAATTTGAGCTGTCATTTAAGCTCATGCGATTGCATGAGCATACCAAAGAAACTCCATGCGATCGCATGGAGGCTGGATCCAGAAAACATCTATAAATTCAGTCGAATTCGTTCCATTTTTTTTCACATATATTACTCCGTATAATATTTATTATTATTATTATTATTATTATTATTATTATTATTATTATTATTATTATTATTATTATTATTATTATTATTATTATTATTATTATTATTATTATTATTATTATTATTATTATTATTATTATTATTATTATTATTATTATTATTATTATTATTAATCTTATTATTTTTATTATTAGTGTTATTATTTTTGCGATACAAAAATAATAATGTACATAAAATATTACGACGGAGTGCTGTCCAAGTAATTTTCAAAACGAGTTTCCAAGCGAGCTAGAGCTAGGGAAAATATGGGTTATTACCAAGGAGGTTATGGGTAATGTTCGGGGGTATTTTTGTGAAGCAAACCTCGTGTTTATCATATCCGATGCGTCTACGTGCTTTCCTACAATATTGTATATCAATATTAAAGTGTGAGTTTCATATGATCCCTTTTACCCTTTACATTTTTGGGCTGAGAATACATGCAAATGATTTAATAACTGTTTTACAATAATTATAAAGTGTGAGTTTCATTTGCTCACTTTTTAATTGCTTTTGCAATATATATTTTTGGGCTGAGAATACATGCACTTTATTTTAAACGCAATGGATACGAGTACATACTTAATTCTACACTGAGTTTGAACCGAAAATCCCTTAGCTTTGGTAACTAGTAGCTGCCAGTACATAGGATATGGACTGGTGGGCGCGAATAACAGTATATGGATCCATAGGGCTTGACATCCCCGTCCGAGCTAGAGCGCTAGCCTTTTAACGGACGTGTGTTATTTGAGTTTAGGACACGTTGGTTGCGTGTATTAAAACAAATGGGGTATTTATCATTATAACGTTAAAGTTTAGTTACCAGGGTGCTCTGTTATGTAGAATCTATTGATAAACGTTTCTGGATGAAACAACTGAAATCTTGTTATCCACTTTTATATGCAGATTATGCGAAACACTAAAACTATGAACTCACCAACCTTTGTGTTGACACTTGTTAGCATGTTTAATCTCAGGTTCCCTAGAAGTCTTCCGCTGTTTGCTTATATGATAGACAAGCTATGTGCATGGAGTCTTACATGGCATATTTTTCAAGAAAACGTTGCATTCACCAATTCATCACCATGTACCTTATTTAGACTGCATTGTCAACGGAAGTACTGTTGTAAACTATTATATAAGGTGATTGTTTATATGTAGAAATCATCAGATGTCGAAAACCTTTGATTTAATATTCATTTATGGTGTGCCTTTTCAAAAGAATGCAATGTTTATAAAACGTATCATATAGAGGTCAAATACCTCGCAATGAAATCAATGAATGACGTATTCGGCCAAATGAATTTGGAGCGATCGTCACAGTTGTAATTGCTGTTGTTGTTGTATTGGTGATTCTTATCACCGTTTTCCTCCCACTTTCTTTTGACTTGCTTCACATTGGCCTCTTCAGCAGTCTGTTCTTTAATTCTTTCTTCAATCTGGTTCACTAGTTTGTGAGCCATTCTACATGCCTGTTGTATGGAGGCAGGCTCGTGTGAACTTATATCTTCTTGGATTCTTTCCGGTAATCCTTTCACAAACGCGTCGATCTTCTCTTCCTCATCTTCGAATGCTCCCGGACACAATAGGCACAATTCTGTGAATCGTCTTTCGTACGTGGTAATATCAAATCCTTGGGTTTGTAACCCTCTAAGTTCTGTCTTGAGCTTATTGACCTCGGTTCTGGGATGGTACTTCTCGTTCATCAAGTGCTTGAATGCTGACCACGGTAGTGCATACGCATCGTCTTGTCCCACTTGCTCTAGATAGGTATTCCACCATGTTAATGCAGAACCTGTGAAGGTATGCGTAGCGTACTTCACTTTGTCCTCTTCAGTACACTTACTTATGGCAAACACCGATTCGACCTTCTCGGTCCACCGTTTCAATCCGATCGGTCCTTCGGTTCCATCAAATTCCAAAGGTTTGCAGGCAGTGAATTCTTTGTAGGTGCATCCTACACGATTTCATGTACTGCTAGATCCAAGGTTATTGTTGGTATGTAGCGCAGCCTGTACTGCGGCTATGTTTGAAGCTAGAAAAGTACGGAATTCCTCTTCATTCATATTCACAGTGTGTCGAGTAGTCGGTGCCATTTCCTTCAAAATAGTCAAATGGAACAAGTTAATCATACAGAATATTAAGAGTAGTTAATAGTATTTCGTAGCATAATATGAACTCATTTATAAAAGCTTTTTCTTCATATTAGCGTTTTATAAGTTTAAATTCGGGTAGTACCTACCCGTTAAGTTCATACTTAGTAGCTAATATACAATTCAACTACTACAATTCTATATGAAAAACTGATTATAATAATATTTCGCGTTCAAACTTTTACACAACATTTTACAAACTTACAATACCGCTTATTTTACATATAGCATGAAATATAGCACACAATAAATTTGATACAAGATGGTTGTGAAGATAATTCTAGCTAGTACACAAGTCGTTCAGCAAAGGCAATAAAGACACGTAATTCATACGTCCAGAAACAAGTCATGCATTCTGGTTTTACTAGGACTACTTCCCATCCTTGGTCTTGTGGAACATAACCGTTATGGCCGTTGATAAGACAGCGTGTTGTAACGTCGTCAAAGGGACGAGGGTTACGTAATGTCCAACAGTCCCGTAACAATCTAAAAACCTCATTTCTTACCCCAATTACCGACTCCGTCACTTGTGGGAACGTTTTGTTTAATAGTTGTAGCCCGATGTTCTTGTTCTCACTTTGGTGAGAAGTGAACATTACTAATCCGTAAGCATAACATGCTTCTTTATGTTGCATGTTAGCCGCTTTTTCTAAATCACGAAGTCCAATATTCGGATATATTGAGTCAAAATAATTTCTTAACCCATTGCGCAAAATAGCATTTGGGTTCCCCGCAATATATGCGTCAAAGTAAACACATCGTAACTTATGGATTTCCCAATGTGATATCCCCCATCTTTCGAACGAAAGCCTTTTATAAACCAAGGCATTCTTGGAACGTTCTTCGAATGTCTTACAAACTGATCTCGCCTTAAATAGTTGTGCCGAAGAATTCTGACCGACTCTAGACAAGATTTCATCAATCATGACTCCGGGTAGGTCTCTTAAAATATTGGGTTGTCTATCCATTTTGTGTTTTTATACTGTAAAATAGACAAGAGTTAGATTCATAAAAAAAAAATACTTATTAATACAAGCAATTTTTACATATATCATAAAGCATAAGCACACTATATTACTTATATTACACCACACGAATACAACTATCTTATTCCGACTCATTTGTTTCTTCTTCTTCGGTTTTGGTTCGTTTTGCCAAGTTTCTAGGGATATATGATGTTCCCCTAATACGAGCCGTCGTTATCCACATTGGTTTAGAAAAACCTGGTGGTTTAGAGGTTCCCGGGTCATTGTTACAACTTAAGAACTTCGGGGGTTGACGATACATATAAAGTTCATCGGGGTTGGAATTAGATTTCTCTATTTTTATGCCCTTTCCCTTATTATTTTCTTTTGCCTTTTTAAATTCAGTTGGGGTAATTTCTATAACATCATCGGAATTCTCGTCGGAATCCGATTCATCGGAGAATTGGTAATCCTCCCAATATTTTGCTTCCTTGGCGGAAACACCATTGACCATAATTAACCTTGGTCGGTTGGTTGAGGATTTTCTTTTACTTAACCGTTTTATTATTTCCCCCACTGGTTCTATTTCTTCATCCGGTTCCGATTCTTCTTCCGGTTCCGATTCTTCTTCCGGTTCCGATTCTTCTTCCGGTTCCGACTCTTCTTCCGGTTCCTCTTCGGGAACTTGTGAATCAGTCCACGAATCATTCCAATTTACATTTGACTCTTCATTATTATTAGGTGAGTCAATGGGACTTGTTCTAGAGGTAGACATCTATCACATAATATCAAACGCGTTAAGAGATTAATATATCACATAATATTCACATGTTAAAAATATATAGTTTCCAACAAAATTTGTTAAGCAATCATTTTTCAAGTAAACACGGTCGAAGTCCAGACTCACTAATGCATCCTAACAAACTCGATAAGACACACTAATGCAAAATTCTGGTTCTCTAAGACCAACGCTCGGATACCAACTGAAATGTCCCGTTCTTATTGATTAAAAACGTTCCATATTAATTGATTTCGTTGCGAGGTTTTGACCTCTATATGAGACGTTTTTCAAAGACTGCATTCATTTTTAAAACAAACCATAACCTTTATTTCATAAATAAAGGTTTAAAAAGCTTTACGTAGATTATCAAATAATGATAATCTAAAATATCCTGTTTACACACGACCATTACATAATGGTTTACAATACAAATATGTTACATCGAAATCAGTTTCTTGAATGCAGTTTTTACACAATATCATACAAACATGGACTCCAAATCTTGTCCTTATTTTAGTATGCAACAGCGGAAGCTCTTAATATTCACCTGAGAATAAACATGCTTTAAACGTCAACAAAAATGTTGGTGAGTTATAGGTTTAACCTATATATATCAAATCGTAACAATAGACCACAAGATTTCATATTTCAATACACATCCCATACATAGAGATAAAAATCATTCATATGGTGAACACCTGGTAACCGACATTAACAAGATGCATATATAAGAATATCCCCATCATTCCGGGACACCCTTCGGATATGATATAAATTTCGAAGTACTAAAGCATCCGGTACTTTGGATGGAGTTTGTTAGGCCCAATAGATCTATCTTTAGGATTCGCGTCAATTAGGGTGTCTGTTCCCTAATTCTTAGATTACCAGACTTAATAAAAAGGGGCATATTCGATTTCGATAATTCAATCATAGAATGTAGTTTCACGTACTTGTGTCTATTTTGTAAATCATTTATAAAACCTGCATGTATTCTCATCCCAAAAATATTAGATTTTAAAAGTGGGACTATAACTCACTTTCACAGATTTTTACTTCGTCGGGAAGTAAGACTTGGCCACTGGTTGATTCACGAACCTATAACAATATATACATATATATCAAAGTATGTTCAAAATATATTTACAACACTTTTAATATATTTTGATGTTTTAAGTTTATTAAGTCAGCTGTCCTCGTTAGTAACCTACAACTAGTTGTCCACAGTTAGATATACAGAAATAATTCGATAAATATTATCTTGAATCAATCCACGACCCAGTGTATACGTATCTCAGTATTGATCACAACTCAAACTATACATATTTTGGAATCAACCTCAACCCTGTATAGCTAACTCCAACATTCACATATAGAGTGTCTATGGTTGTTCCGAAATATATATA
Source organism: Rutidosis leptorrhynchoides (assembly GCF_046630445.1). Lineage (NCBI taxonomy): Eukaryota > Viridiplantae > Streptophyta > Magnoliopsida > Asterales > Asteraceae > Rutidosis > Rutidosis leptorrhynchoides. Next base: position 73,885,194 of record NC_092336.1, on the reverse strand, counting down.
GATGTGTCGACATGATAGGTCGAAACATTGTATACGTGTCTATGGTATCTCAAGATTACATAATATACAATACAAGTTGATTAAGTTATGGTTGGAATATATTTGTTACCAATTTTCACGTAGCTAAAATGAGAAAAATTATCCAATCTTGTTTTACCCATAACTTCTTCATTTTAAATCCGTTTTGAGTGAATCAAATTGCTATGGTTTCATATTGAACTCTATTTTATGAATCTAAACAGAAAAAGTATAGGTTTATTGTCGGAAAAATAAGTTACAAGTCGTTTTTGTAAAGGTAGTCATTTCAGTCGAAAGAACGACGTCTAGATGACCATTTTAGAAAACATACTTCCACTTTGAGTTTAACCATAATTTTTGGATATAGTTTCATGTTCATAATAAAAATCATTTTCTAAGAATAACAACTTTTAAATCAAAGTTTATCATAGTTTTTAATTAACTAACTCAAAACAGCCCGCGGTGTTACTACGACGGCGTAAATCCGGTTTTACGGTGTTTTTCGTGTTTCCAGGTTTTAAATCATTAAGTTAGCATATCATATAGATATAGAACATGTGTTTAGTTGATTTTAAAAGTCAAGTTAGAAGGATTAACTTTTGTTTGCGAACAAGTTTAGAATTAACTAAACTATGTTCTAGTGATTACAAGTTTAAACCTTCGAATAAGATAGCTTTATATGTATGAATCGAATGATGTTATGAACATCATTACTACCTTAAGTTCCTTGGATAAACCTACTGGAAAAGAGAAAAATGGATCTAGCTTCAACGGATCCTTGGATGGCTCGAAGTTCTTGAAGCAGAATCATGACACGAAAACAAGTTCAAGTAAGATCATCACTTGAAATAAGATTGTTATAGTTATAGAAATTGAACCAAAGTTTGAATATGATTATTACCTTGTATTAGAATGATAACCTACTGTAAGAAACAAAGATTTCTTGAGGTTGGATGATCACCTTACAAGATTGGAAGTGAGCTAGCAAACTTGAAAGTATTCTTGATTTTATGTAACTAGAACTTGTAGAATATATGAAGAACACTTAGAACTTGAAGACAGAACTTGAGAGAGATCAATTAGATGAAGAAAATTGAAGAATTAAAGTGTTTGTAGGTGTTTTTGGTCGTTGGTGTATGGATTAGATATAAAGGATATGTAATTTTGTTTTCATGTAAATAAGTCATGAATGATTACTCATATTTTTGTAATTTTATGAGATATTTCATGCTAGTTGCCAAATGATGGTTCCCACATGTGTTAGGTGACTCACATGGGCTGATAAGAGCTGATCATTGGAGTGTATATACCAATAGTACATACATCTAAAAGCTGTGTATTGTACGAGTACGAATACGGGTGCATACGAGTAGAATTGTTGATGAAACTGAACGAGGATGTAATTGTAAGCATTTTTGTTAAGTAGAAGTATTTTGATAAGTGTATTGAAGTCTTTCAAAAGTGTATAAATACATATTAAAACACTACATGTATATACATTTTAACTGAGTCGTTAAGTCATCGTTAGTCGTTACATGTAAGTGTTGTTTTGAAACTTTTAGGTTAACGATCTTGTTAAATGTTGTTAACCCAATGTTTATAATATCAAATGAGATTTTAAATTATTATATTATCATGATATTATCATGTATGAATATCTCTTAATATGATATATATACATTAAATGTCTTTACAACGATAATCGTTACATATATGTCTCGTTTAAAAATCATTAAGTTAGTAGTCTTGTTTTTACATATGTAGTTCATTGTTAATATACTTAATGATATGTTTACTTATCATAGTATCATGTTAACTATATATATATCCATATATATGTCATCATATAGTTTTTACAAGTTTTAACGTTCGTGAATCACCGGTCAACTTGGGTGGTCAATTGTCTATATGAAACATATTTCAATTAATCAAGTCTTAACAAGTTTGATTGCTTAACATGTTGGAAACATTTAATCATGTAAATATCAATCTCAATTAATATATATAAACATAGAAAAGTTCGGGTCACTACAATATAAGTAGTACCTCCAAGTCTTTAATGCAAAAACAACCGCGCCTAATTCCAAATCATGCGTCGTATAATTTTGTTCGTGAATCTTCAATTGTCTAGACGCATAAGCAATCACCTTCGTTCGTTGCATTAATACACAACCGAGACCTTGCTTTGATGCATCACAATAAATCACAAAATCATCATTCCCTTCAGGCAATGACAATATAGGTGCCGTAGTTAGCTTTTTTCTTCAATAACTGAAACGCTTTCTCTTGTTCATCATTCCATTCAAATTTCTTCCCTTTATGCGTTAATGCAGTCAAGGGTTTTGCTATTCTGGAAAAGTCTTGGATGAACCTTCTGTAGTAACCAGCTAGTCCCAAAAACTGGCGTATGTGTTTCGGAGTTTTCGGGGTTTCCCACTTTTCAACGGTTTCCATCTTTGCCGGATCCACCTTAATACCTTCTTTGTTCACTATGTGACCGAGGAATTGAACTTCTTCTAACCAAAATGCACACTTTGAAAACTTAGCATACAATTCTTCCTTCCTCAATACTTCTAACACCTTTCTCAAATGTTCACCGTGTTCTTGGTCATTCTTTGAGTAAATAAGTATGTCATCAATGAAAACAATGACAAACTTGTCAAGGTATGGTCCACACACTCGGTTCATAAGGTCCATGAACACAGCTGGTGCATTAGTTAAACCAAACGGCATGACCATAAACTCGTAATGACCGTAAGTGTTCTGAAAGCAGTCTTTGGAATATCATCTTCTTTCACCCGCATTTGATGATACCCGGAACGTAAGTCAATCTTTGAATAAACAGACGAGCCTTGTAGTTGATCAAATAAGTCGTCGATTCTCGGTAGTGGGTAGCAGTTCTTGATGGTAAGTTTGTTCAACTCTCGGTAGTCGATACACAACCTGAATGTACCATCTTTCTTCTTGACAAACAAAACAGGAGCTCCCCACGGTGATGTGCTTGGTCGAATGAAACCACGCTCTAAACGTTCTTGTAATTGGCTTTGCAGTTCTTTCATCTCGCTGGGTGCGAGTCTGTAAGGAGTACGAACTATTGGTGCAGCTCCTGGTACAAGATCTATTTGAAATTCAACGGATCGATGTGGGGGTAATCCCGGTAATTCTTTCGGAAATACATCGGGAAATTCTTTTGCGACGGGAACATCATTGATGCTCTTTTCTTCAGTTTGTACTTTCTCGACGTGTGCCAGAACAACATAGCAACCTTTTCTTATTAGTTTTTGTGCCTTCAAATTACTAACAAGATGTAGCTTCGTGTTGCCCTTTTCTCCGTACACCATTAAGGGTTTTCCTTTTTCTCGTATAATGCGAATTGCATTTTTGTAACAAACGATCTCTGCTTTCACTTCTTTCAACCAGTCCATACCGATTATCACATCAAAACTCCCTAACTCTACTGGTATCAAATCAATCTTAAATGTTTCGCTAACCAGTTTAATTTCTCGATTCCGACATATATTATCTGCTGAAATTAATTTACCATTTGCTAATTCGAGTAAAAACTTACTATCCAAAGGCGTCAATGGACAACTTAATTTGGCATAAAAATCTCTACTCATATAGCTTCTATCCGCACCCGAATCAAATAAAACGTAAGCAAATTTATTGTCAATAAGAAACGTACCCGTAACAAGCTCCGGGTCTTCCTGTGCCTCTGCCGCATTAATATTGAAAACTCTTCCGCGGCCTTGTCCATTCGTGTTCTCCTGGTTCGGGCAATTTCTAATAATGTGGCCCGGTTTTCCACATTTATAACAAACTACATTGGCATAACTTGCTCCGACACTACTTGCTCCGCCATTACTCGTTCCGACACCATTTGTTCCTTTCGTTCTATTAACCCCTGGTCCGTAGACCTCACACTTTGCCGCGCTATGACCATTTCTTTTACACTTGTTGCAAAATTTGGTGCAGAACCCCGAGTGATACTTTTCACACCTTTGGCATAGCTGCTTCTGATTGTTGTTGTTGTTGTTGCGGTTATTATTGTTGTTGGGATGATTGTTGTAGTTGCTGTTGTTGTTATTGTTGTTGTTGTTGTTGGGCCGTTTGTTGTAGTTGCGATTGATGTTGCAATTGTTGGGATAATTGTTGCGATTATTGTTGTAATTGCTGTTGTTGTTGTATTGGTGATTCTTATCACCGTTTTCCTCCCACTTTCTTTTGACTTGCTTCACATTGGTCTCTTCAGCAGTCTGTTCTTTAATTCTTTCTTCAATCTGGTTCACTAGTTTGTGAGCCATTCTACATGCCTGTTGTATGGAGGCGGGCTCGTGTGAACTTATATCTTCTTGGATTCTTTCCGGTAATCCTTTCACAAACGCGTCGATCTTCTCTTCCTCATCTTCGAATGCTCCCGGACACAATAGGTACAATTCTGTGAATCATCTTTCGTACGTGGTAATATCAAATCCTTGGGTTCGTAACCCTCTAAGTTCTGTCTTGAGCTTATTGACCTCGGTTCTGGGAAGATACTTCTCGTTCATCAAGTGCTTGAATGCTGACCACGGTAGTGTGTACGCATCGTCTTGTCCCACTTGCTCTAGATAGGTATTCCACCATGTTAACGCAGAACCTGTGAAGGTATGCGTAGCGTACTTTACTTTGTCCTCTTCAGTACACTTACTTATGGCAAACACCGATTCGATCTTCTCGGTCCACCGTTTCAATCCGATCGGTCCTTCGGTTCCATCAAATTCTAAAGGTTTGCAGGCAGTGAATTCTTTGTAGGTGCATCCTACACGATTTTCTATACTGCTAGATCCAAGGTTATTGTTGGTATGTAGCGCAGCCTGTACTGCGGCTATGTTTGAAGCTAGAAAAGTACGGAATTCCTCTTCATTCATATTCACGGTGTGTCGAGTAGTCGGTGCCATTTCCTTCAAAATAGTCAAATGGAACAAGTTAATCATACAGAATATTAAGAGTAGTTAATAGTATTTCGTAGCATAATATGAACTCATTTATAAAAGCTTTTTCTTCATATTAGCGTTTTATAAGTTTAAATTCGGGTAGTACCTACCCGTTAAGTTCATACTTAGTAGCTAATATACAATTCAACTACTACAATTTTATATGAAAAACTGATTATAATAATATTTCGCGTTCAAACTTTTACACAATATTTTACAAACTTACAATACCGCTTATTTTACATATAGCATGAAATATAGCACACAATAAATTTGATACAAGATGGTTGTGAAGATAATTCTAGCTAGTACACAAGTCGTTCAGCAATGGCAATAAAGACACGTAATTCATACGTCCAGAAACAAGTCATGCATTCTGGTTTTACTAGGATTACTTCCCATCCTTGGTCTTGTGGAACATAACCGTTATGGCTGTTGATAAGACAGCGTGTTGTAACGTCGTCAAAGGGACGAGGGTTACGTAATGTCCAACAGTCCCGTAACAATCTAAAAACCTCATTTCTTACCCCAATTACCGACTCCGTCACTTGTGGGAACGTTTTGTTTAATAGTTGTAGGCCGATGTTCTTGTTCTCACTTTGGTGAGAAGCGAACATTACTAATCCGTAAGCATAACATGCTTCTTTATGTTGCATGTTTGCCGTTTTTTCTAAATCACGAAGTCCAATATTCGGATATATTGAGTCAAAATAATTTCTTAACCCATTGCGTAAAATAGCATTTGGGTTCCCCGCAATATATGCGTCAAAGTAAACACATCGTAACTTTTGGATTTCCCAATGTGATATCCCCCATCTTTCGAACGAAAGCCTTTTATAAACCAAGGCATTCTTGGAACGTTCTTCGAATGTCTTACAAACTGATCTCGCCTTAAATAGTTGTGCCGAAGAATTCTGACCGACTCTAGACAAGATTTCGTCAATCATGTCTCCGGGTAGGTCTCTTAAAATATTGGGTTGTCTATCCATTTTGTGTTTTTATACTGTAAAATAGACAAGAGTTAGATTCATAAAAAAAATACTTATTAATACAAGCAATTTTTACATATATCATAAAGCATAAACACACTATATTACATATATTACACCACACGAATACAACTATCTTATTCCGACTCGCTTGTTTCTTCTTCTTTAGTTTTAGTTCGTTTTGCCTAGTTTCTAGGGATATATGATGTTTCCCTAATACGAGCCGTAATTTTCCACATTGGTTTAGAAAAACCTGGTGGTTTAGAGGTTCCCGGGTCATTGTTACAACTTAAGGACTTCGGGGGTTGACGATACATATAAAGTTCATCGGGGTTGGAATTAGATTTCTCTATTTTTATGCCCTTTCCCTTATTATTTTCTTTTGCCTTTTTAAATTCAGTTGGGGTAATTTCTATAACATCATCGGAATTCTCGTCAGAATCCGATTCATCGGAGAATTGGTAATCCTCCCAATATTTTGCTTCCTTAGCGGAAACACCATTGACCATAATTAACCTTGGTCGGTTGGTTGAGGATTTTCTTTTACTTAACCGTTTTATTATTTCCCCCACCGGTTCTATTTCTTCATCCGGTTCCGATTCTTCTTCCGGTTCCGATTCTTCTTCTGGTTCCGACTCTTCTTCCGGTTCCTCTTCGGGAACTTGTGAATCAGTCCACGAATCATTCCAATTTACATTTGACTCTTCATTATTATTAGGTGAGTCAATGGGACTTGTTCTAGAGGTAGACATCTATCACATAATATCAAACGCGTTAAGAGATTAATATATCACATAATATTCACATGTTAAAAATATATAGTTTCCAACAAAATTTGTTAAGCAATCATTTTTCAAGTAAACACGGTCGAAGTCCTGACTCACTAATGCATCCTAACAAACTCGATAAGACACACTAATGCAAAATTCTGGTTCTCTAAGACCAACGCTCGGATACCAACTGAAATGTCCCGTTCTTATTGATTAAAAACGTTCCATATTAATTGATTTCATTGCGAGGTTTTGACCTCTATATGAGACGTTTTTCAAAGACTGCATTCATTTTAAAACAAACCATAACCTTTATTTCATCAATAAAGGTTTAAAAAGCTTTACGTAGATTATCAAATAATGATAATCTAAAATATCCTGTTTACACACGACCATTACATAATGGTTTACAATACAAATATGTTACAACAAAATAAGTTTCTTGAATGCAGTTTTTACACAATATCATACAAGCATGGACTCCAAATCTCATCCTTATTTAAGTATGCGACAGCGGAAGCTCTTAATAATCACCTGAGAATAAACATGCTTAAAACGTCAACAAAAATGTTGGTGAGTTATAGGTTTAACCGATATATATCAAATCATAATAATAGACCACAAGATTTCATATTTCAATACACATCCCATACATAGAGATAAATCATTCATATGATGAACACCTGGTAACCGACATTAACAAGATGCATATATAAGAATATCCCCATCATTTCGGGACACCCTTCGGATATGATATAAATTTCGAAGTACTAAAGCATCCGGTACTTTGGATGGGGTTTGTTAGGCCCAATAGATCTATCTTTAGGATTCGTGTCAATTAGGGTGTCTGTTCCCTAATTCTTAGATTACCAGACTTAATAAAAAGGGGCATATTCGATTTCGATAATTCAACCATAGAATGTAGTTTCACGTACTTGTGTCTATTTTGTAAATCATTTATAAAACCTGCATGTATTCTCATCCCAAAAATATTAGATTTTAAAAGTGGGACTATAACTCACTTTCACAGATTTTTACTTCGTCGGGAAGTAAGACTTGGCCACTGGTTGATTCACGAACCTATAACAATATATACATATATATCAAAGTATGTTCAAAATATATTTACAACACTTTTAATATATTATGATGTTTTAAGTTTATTAAGTCAGCTGTCCTCGTTAGTAACCTACAACTAGTTGTCCACAGTTAGATGTACAGAAATAAATCGATAAATATTATCTTGAATCAATCCACGACCCAGTGTATACGTATCTCAGTATTGATCACAACTCAAACTATATATATTTTGAAATCAACCTCAACCCTGTATAGCTAACTCCAACATTCACATATAGAGTGTCTATGGTTGTTCCGAAATATATATAGATGTGTCGACATGATAGGTCGAAATATTGTATACGTGTCTATGGTATCTCAAGATTACATAATATACAATACAAGTTGATTAAGTTATGGTAGGAATAGATTTGTTACCAATTTTCACGTAGCTAAAATGAGAAAAATTATCCAATCTTGTTTTACCCATAACTTCTTCATTTTAAATCCGTTTTGAGTGAATCAAATTGCTATGGTTTCATATTGAACTCTATTTTATGAATCTAAATAGAAAAAGTATAGGTTTATAGTCGAAAAAATAAGTTACAAGTCGTTTTTGTAAAGGTAGTCATTTCAATCGAAAGAACGACGTCTAGATGACCATTTTAGAAAACATACTTCCACTTTGAGTTTAACCATAATTTTTGGATATAGTTTCATGTTCATAATAAAAATCATTTTCTCAAAATAACAACTTTTAAATCAAAGTTTATCATAGTTTTAATTAACTAACCCAAAACAGCCCGCGGTGTTACTACGACGGCGTAAATCCGGTTTTACGGTGTTTTTCGTGTTTCCAGGTTTTAAATCATTAAGTTAGCATATCATATAGATATAGAACATGTGTTTAGTTGATTTTAAAAGTCAAGTTAGAAGGATTAACTTTTGTTTGCGAACAAGTTTAGAATTAACTAAACTATGTTCTAGTGATTACAAGTTTAAACCTTCGAATAAGATAGCTTTATATGTATGAATCGAATGATGTTATGAACATCATTACTACCTTAAGTTCCTTGGATAAACCTACTGGAAAAGAGAAAAATGGATCTAGCTTCAACGGATCCTTGGATGGCTCGAAGTTCTTGAAGCAGAATCATGACACGAAAACAAGTTCAAGTAAGATCATCACTTGAAATAAGATTGTTATAGTTATAGAAATTGAACCAAAGTTTGAATATGATTATTACCTTGTATTAGAATGATAACCTACTGTAAGAAACAAAGATTTCTTGAGGTTGGATGATCACCTTACAAGATTGGAAGTGAGCTAGCAAACTTGAAAGTATTCTTGATTTTATGTAACTAGAACTTGTAGAATATATGAAGAACACTTAGAACTTGAAGATAGAACTTGAGAGAGATCAATTAGATGAAGAAAATTGAAGAATGAAAGTGTTTGTAGGTGTTTTTGGTCGTTGGTGTATGGATTAGATATAAAGGATATGTAATTTTGTTTTCATGTAAATAAGTCATGAATGATTACTCATATTTTTGTAATTTTATGAGATATTTCATGCTAGTTTCCAAATGATGGTTCCCACATGTGTTAGGTGACTCACATGGGCTGCTAAGAGCTGATCATTGGACTGTATATACCAATAGTACATACATCTAAAAGCTGTGTATTGTACGAGTACGAATACGGGTGCATACGAGTAGAATTGTTGATGAAACTGAACGAGGATGTAATTGTAAGCATTTTTGTTAAGTAGAAGTATTTTGATAAGTGTATTGAAGTCTTTCAAAAGTGTATAAATACATATTAAAACACTACATGTATATACATTTTAACTGAGTCGTTAAGTCATCGTTAGTCGTTACATGTAAGTGTTGTTTTGAAACCTTTAGGTTAACGATCTTGTTAAATGTTGTTAACCCAATGTTTATAATATCAAATGAGATTTTAAATTATTATATTATCATGATATTATCATGTATGAATATCTCTTAATATGATATATATACATTAAATGTCTTTACTACGATAATCGTTACATATATGTCTCGTTTAAAAATCATTAAGTTAGTAGTCTTGTTTTTACATATGTAGTTCATTGTTAATATACTTAATGATATGTTTACTTATCATAGTATCATGTTAACTATATATATATCCATATATATGTCATCATATAGTTTTTACAAGTTTTAACGTTCGTGAATCACCGGTCAACTTGGGTGGTCAATTGTCTATATGAAACATATTTCAATTAATCAAGTCTTAACAAGTTTGATTGCTTAACATGTTGGAAACATTTAATCATGTAAATATCAATCTCAATTAATATATATATAAACATGGAAAAGTTCGGGTCACTACAGTTAGACCAATAGGATGTACGTCACGAACACACAGTTGTGTAAAGAGCTTCGTTAAGTGTGCTCCATAGGGAAGACAGAGAGATTCATTGTACACCAATCCATTCATCCTCTTTGCCATGAATAGTGCCATGTTAACTTGAATTCGGTGTTGGAGATACCAGAGTAGTGAGGCTTCACAGGCATGAACGTTTGTGGATAGTGTTTCCCCCTTGCAGTAGATATTGTGACTTATGACTTTGAGCCAAAGGTCAAACTTAGGCGCAAGATGATTTTACTTAAGACCATCACTTTGGATTTCAATGTGATTGATTGGCCTTTGATAAAAGGTGTTAATGATGTCACCTTTTGTGACATATTCGGGAAGACAGAGGAGATATGGACTATAGGAGAAACATTCCACGCCTTCATCGGGAACATGCATGAATCTTCCAAAGTCCTTAAGGGACATGGAAAACCCTTTGTCAAACAACCGAAATTTGACATTATTTGGGGGAGTGAATTCATAGTTAGCGTAGAATTTACGAACAAGAGTGGAGTGAATGGGACCTTTTAAGGTTAAGAATGAATCCTATTTTATGTGAGCAAAATTTTCAAGAAGCTCTTTCGAAAAATGCTCAATGGTGACCATACAACCTTCGGCAATTGGTCTAGTGCTAACCATTTGTCGGTTGCGGTTGATCATATCTCGTTCTTCTTAGGTGTTAGGGAAGTGATTGTCAAAGGTGTCAAAAACTGAAGATGACAAGTCAATCACAAAAGGATTGTTAGGAGAGTTGTTTGCTTGACTCATTTTGAGTGAGATGGTGTAGTGAGTTTTGCATCATAATCTACTTAATTTAAAGGGAAAAAGATGAACCTTCATTTAATCTTTCATTTCCTTTTGGAGTAATTGAATCTTTTGAGAATTTTGATCATATTCAAATATGCTAATTTGTGAATGATACTTTGAAACCAGATCCAATTAGTTTTGAGAGGTTCAATGTGCATTTATTTTTTCAGGAGAGAGAAGAAGAAGTGTCAGACACATACACGGTCGATGCTACGGTCGACCGTGTAGTTGACCGTGTGAGAACTGTTAGAAGCATAAATTAACTAACTTAAATTAAACAAATTCTAACCAAGAAATATTTAAATAGTCACACATTCAATTATTACAAACAAGTTATTCAACCAACATTTTAACCTCTCTCACTTTCTTCACCTTCCAATTCTCACATCATTACTACTTCAACATGAAAACGCCTTTTTCACTTTCTTTAGTAGCCGACTGATCTTGGATTGATATTTCTTTATCTTAGCTTGATTTAAGTAGATTCGTTCAGCTTTTAAATCACGATCCAAGCCATAAAAAGGATCATTAGCTTCATCCGGAAACTGTTCTTCATCCGCCAATGAAACGTATCTATTCCATTATCATAATAACAAACATCACAATTAGGGTGGATTACAAACCAACCCATATTGACACCTAGTGCAAATCTTGACCCAATTGTACTTTCAAGCCCAACCAAAGTCCAAACTCACCAATAATCACTAACTAGAGTGATAATTGTTCCAATAACGCCAATCAAACCCAATCATAAGTGTTAAACACCTATCTTGCCCAAAATGACATCTAAACCCTAATCTTGACCCATTTCAAAACTAGTCGACCAAACACACCCAAAATGGGTTCCAATACATTCCTTATCACTAACACTAGTGATTATACCCGATTTTTAAGTCCTAAACATGGCCAAAACATCAACCAACCCAAAATCCACCAAAAACAATATAAAACCCGATTACCAGCATCACTACACTCACTTCATGAGTCTAAATGGGTTTCTCAACAATTTAAGTTCAAACCATAACTTTGAATATTAAATCAAACAATGAAATTCGGAGTTAGAACTTACCACAACAACCAAAATGTAGCTAGGAGTGAGATGAATAACTTTAACTCTCGGACCTTTGATCGATTCAAGCTTCTTCTTCTCCAAATCCCTGAATCTCTCTCTAGAACATCCTTCTCTCTCTAAGATGAGCTGAGAGAGTTGTGTAGGTGAATGATAATGCTAAAAACGAACATATATTTCATAGCATTATCCCTCAAGAAAGACAAGCTTTTAGTTGCAATTGTTCTATTTACAAGTGATATTCGTTTAAATAATAAGAGGTGAAGACAAAAGACAGATTCGACGAATTGAAGACGCAAACGACCAAAAAGCTCAAAAGTACAAAGTACAATCAAAGTGGTTCCAATTATTGATGAGAAATGTCTCAAAATTACAAAAGTACAAGACGCAAAACGCAAAGTACAAGATATTAAATTGTAGGCAAGGACGTTCGAAAAACCGGAACCGGGACCAAAGTCAACTCTCAACGCTCGACGCAACGGACTAAAAATTACAAGTTAACTATGCACATAAATAAAATATAATATTTAAATAATTCTTATAATTATTTATATATTATATTATTATTTATAAATTATAAACGTCGGCAAGCAAGAAAATAAAGGCATGTGAACTTCACCAGCTGGCCATGCGATCATATGGCCTGGAAGAGTTAATTCCATACGATCGCATGGCTGAAAAATCCAGCCCAGGTCCTATAAATTCAACGTGTTTTGGCCAAAATAAACACATCTTTTTCTTCTTCCTTCATACGTAAACATATATATATATATATATATATATATATATATATATATATATATATATATATATATATATATATATATTATAATTTTAATTTTAATTTTAATTCTAATAATAAGGGTATGTTAGCGAATGTTGTAAGGGTGTAAGTCGAAATTCTGTCCGTGTAACGCTACGCTATTTTTAATCACTGTAAGTTATGATTAATGTTATTTTTAATTTAGTGTCTCATAGCTAAGTTATTATTATGCTTATTTAATACCGAAGTAATCATGATGTTGGGCTAAAATATTTAAAATTGGGTAATTGGGCTTTGTACCATAATTGGGGTTTGGACAAAAGAACGACACTTGTGGAAATTAGACTATGGACTATTAATGGGCTTTATATTTGTTTAACTAAATGATAGTTTGTTAATTTTAATATAAATATTTACAATTGGACATACCTATAAATAACCATATACACTCAATCGGACACGATGGGCGGGGTATTTATATGTACGAATAATCGTTCATTTAACCGGACACGAGAATGGATTAATAGTCACTAGAATTATTAAAACAGGGGTGAAATTATATACAAGGACACTTGGTGTAATTGTTAACAAAGAATTAAAACCTTGTTACAGTTTAAGTCCCCAATTAGTTGGAATATTTGACTTCGGATATAAGGAAAATTTGACGAGGACACTCGCACTTTATATTTATGACTGATGGACTGTTATGGACAAAAACCAGACGGGCATATTAAATAATCTAGGACAAAGGACAATTAACCCAAGGGAATAAACTAAAATCAACACGTCAAGCATCATGATTATGGAAGTTTAAATAAGCATAATTCTTTTATTTTCATATTTAATTGCACTTCTAATTATCGCACTTTTATTTATTGTCATTGTATTTAATTGCACTTTTAATTATCGTACTTTTTAATTATCGCACTTTTATTTATCGAAATTTCATTATCGTTATTTATTTTACGCTTTAAATTAAGTCTTTTTATTTATTTAATATTTTACATTAGGTTTTAACTGCGACTAAAGTTTTAAAAATCGACAAACCGGTCATTAAACGGTAAAAACCCCTTTTTATAATAATAATATTACTTATATTGTTTTTTTATAAATTAAAACTAATATAGCGTTAAGCTTGTTTAAGTGTATCCCTGTGGAACGAACCGGACTTACTAAAAACTACACTACTGTACGATTAGGTACACTGCCTATAAGTGTTGTAGCAAGGTTTAGGTATATCCATTCTATAAATAAATAAATATCTTGTGTAAAATTGTATCATATTTAATAGTATTTCGTTATAAAAATAATACTATTTCCTAGTACACCTCGCACACATCAAGTATTTTTGGCACCACTGCCGGGGACAATTCTGCTTAAACGCCGGAAGCGTAACGCTATATATATATAAAATAAAAAAAGATTTTTATTAATTTTTAGTTTACTTTTATAAAAATACTTTTTTTTTGTAAAAATACGTTTTAAATATACAAAAATATAAAAGAAAAACAAAATATATATATATTTAAGAGTTTGTTACATATATATATATATATAATTATAAAGTTTCTTTATTTTTATTTTAGTTTTTAAAATTAAATTTTTATTTAAGTTATATAAATATTATATATATTTTTAAAACAGAAAACTGAAAAAGAAAAATATAAAAAAAACTCTCGGCCCGATCACTGTAGCAGCCCAGCATTTGGCCCGGATCCAAGGCCCATGCGATCGCATGGCTCCAGAACAGAAAACTCATGCGATCGCATGAGTTGACTGGACAGGCCTGATACCTTAGCTGTATCGAATTAGGTTTTTATTAATATTAATTATTAATATAAACCCTAATTAGGTTTTTAGTTTTTAATTATTAGTTTAGTTTTTATTATTAATTTGTATTTTTAGTTTAATTAGTTTAATTAAATTATAAAATTAATACTTTTATAAAATAAATAATATAAAAATAATATTTTTATAAAAATTGTACTTTTTACAACTTTAAGTATATTTTTATATTTTGTACCTTTTTATTCGTTTTAGCGTAATATTTGTATTTTTCGCTCGTTTTTAGTTTCAAGTCATAGTTTTTGCCATAGTTATTTTTACTTCTAGATTTTTAGGCTTTGCCGTAAAATCCCTTAAGTGCTTTTTCTTTAGACTAAGATTTAAGTGCTTTAGAATTTTGCGACGCCGTTTTTATATTTTAGTACCTTTTTAAGTTATTGCCATTTGGGATATAGAATTTCTTTTAAGCTTTAATATTTTTAGACGCAACTTTTAATTTTTAGTTTTTAGTTCCTTTTTAAGTTTCGACGCGCTACATTCTTATTTTTACTTTTTGACTTTTTATTTTTCGACGTTTTTCGACGCGCTCTTTTTCTTTCTTATTTCTCGACATTCTAGTTTTTAGGACATAGAATTTTTCTATTTCTTCTCTCTAAATTTCTTTAAACTTTAACGAAAAATTATTTTAAGTGGTTAAATTGATAGACATCAAAATTTTCTGGTTCGTAGTAATAGTTGGATTTGTACGTGGACCGGGTTATTGGAGCCAAACAGTACTCAATTATATTGAGACCAAACGAATTCTGCCCCTCTGCTGCATCTTTTGGCTATTCGAAACGTGGGCAAAATCAGAAAAGTCTATTAATTTGATAACTTATATAATTTTTCTTATTTTTATAACTAATAGGATATTTAGTGAATGCACCGAGCAAAACGTTCACCACCTTTTGTACGTTCACCACCTGTAACTCGATCAAGACATCTAGCAAACATTGTTGCCGTTGATTTTTCTTTAGAATCGTCATCCAGTCGACCAAGTACTCCAATTCAAATTTCCAATAATCCATTTTTTGAACCCGACCTCACAATTGAGAATTCGGAGAATATTCAGGGACAATTCATAGATCCTGAACCATTAATCTTTCCTCCGGAACCACAAATCATTCAAACAGAGATTGTTGAGGAACCTACCATTAAATCAGAATCCTATAGTGATTCAGATTCAACAAATTCAATCATGGAGAATCTGGAACCTCTAAGTATGGAGGACCGAATGAGAGCTAAACGCACTGGCCAAGGTCATGCAATTACTCAACCTGACATAAATGCGCCAGATTATGAAATCAAAGGACAAATTCTACACATGGTAACTAATCAATGCCAATTTAGTGGTGCGCCGAAGGAAGATCTAAATGAACATCTTTGTACCTTTAATAGGATCTGCACACTATTTAAAATAAGAGAAGTAGAGGATGAACATATATATCTCATGTTATTTCCCTGGACTTTAAAGGGAGAAGCCAAAGATTGATTAGAATCGTTACCTGAAGGGGTGATTGATACATGGGATGTTTTAGTTGAAAATTTTCTTAAACAATTCTTTCCGGCATCTAAAGCCGTGAGACTTCAAGGAGAAATTGTTACGTTCACACAAAAGCCAAATGAAACTCTATATGAGGCGTAGACCAGATTTGAAAAATTATTAAGAGGATGTCCGCAACATGGTTTAGACACCTGTCAAATAGTACAAATATTCTACCAAGGATGCGACATCACTACAAGGAAAGACATCGATATAGTAGCTGGTGGTTCCATTATGAAGAAAACCGCAACTGATGCTTACAAAATTATTGATAACACTGCTTTCCACTCACATGAGTGGCACCAAGAAAAAGATATCGTTAGATCATCTAAAGCAGCTAGAGCCGATTCTAGCCATGACTAAGATTCCATTTCCGCAAAGATAGATGCTGTCGAGAGACGAATGGAAAAGATGACTAAGGATATTCACTCAATACGAATTAGTTATGAGCAGTGTGGAGGACCACATTTGACAAAAGATTGTCTCAGTATTGAACTAACAATGGAACAAAGAGAGAATGTTTCATACATAAACCAAAGGCCTGGAAATAATTATTAGAATAATTATCAACCGCCAAGATCGATCTACAATCAAAACCAGAATTATAACCGAAATGTTCCATACAACAATCAACAAGGTCCTAGTAATCAACAAGTGTCCAATAATACTTACAATCAACAAAGACCTGTTTTTCAAAACAAACCACCACAAACCGATGATAAAAAGCCAAATTTAGAAGATATGATGTCGAAGCTAGTTGATTCTCAAACTCAATTTTTCACATCTCAGAAACAAACCAATGAACAAAATGCTCAAGCATTTAGAAATCAACAAGCTTCTATTCAAAATCTGGAACAAGAAGTGAGCAACCTAGCAAGGTTGATAGGTGAAAGAAAACCGGAAAGTCTACCTAGTGATACAAATGCTAACCCCCGGAATGAAACAGCTAAAGCTATTACCACAAGAAGTGGTATTACACTTAAACCACCTGAAATACCTGTAATTTCTGATGAAGCTATTCCTACTCCACAAGAACCACAACCTGAACAAGATAAGGAAAAAGAACTGGTAGTTGAAAAGGTTAATGAAGATAACACAGTTAAGGCAAAACCTTATGTTAAACCATACCAACCACCACTTCCTTACCCGAGTAAAATGAGAAAAGAGAGACTTGAAGCCGAGCAATCTAAATTCTTGGATATGTTTAAACAGATAAATGTAAATCTTCCTTTCATTGATGTGATTTCAGAAATGCCTAGATATGCTACATTCTTGAAAGATCTTATCACAAATAGAAAGAAAATGGAAGAACTCTCGGCTGTTACTATGAATGCTAATTGTTCTGCAGTGCTGTTGAATAAGATACCAGAAAAATTATCAGATCTAGGAAGTTTCACAATTCCATGTTTTCTGGGTAGTCTTAGTGAAACCAACATGAATAAGCATACAACTAGCCGATCGATCAGTAAAATATCCTAGAGGGATAATGGAGAACATGCTAGTTAAAGATGGTACTTTAGTATTTCCAGTAGATTTTGTTATTCTGGACATGGAAGAAGATTCTCAAGTTCCTCTCATATTAGGAAGACCATTCTTAAACACGGCTAAAGCAATGATAGACGTGTTCGGTAAGAAACTGACCCTAAGTATAGAGAACAAGAGTGTTACCTTTTCAGTTGATAGAGCCATGCAACAACCGCAATCTGCAGATGATACATGTTATTATATTCAAACTATAGAATCACATGCAGAATTGTTAGAAGAATTTCCAGAATTACAAAGAACAGGAGAATGTTCTTTAGGAGAAGGAACTGAACCAATTGATGAAACTGAAATGTTAGCTACACTTATGGCTAATGGATATGAATCAACAACAGAAGAAATTCAAATGCTAAAAGAAGAAGACAGATATCGATATAAATCATCGATAGAAGAACCACCGACATTAGAGTTAAAACCACTTCCAAACCATTTGGAATATGCTTATTTACATGGTGAATCTGAATTACCTGTAATAATATCGTCTTCTCTTACTGAAAATGAAAAATCTCAACTCATTTCTGTGTTGAAAGCTCATAAACCAGCTATTGCATGGAAGATTCATGATATTAAAGGAATAAGTCCTTCGTATTGCACACATAAAATCCTTATGGAAGAAGGTCATAAAACGTATGTGCAACGCCAACGAAGACTAAATCCTAATATGCAAGATGTTGTTAAAAAAGAAATTATTAAACTGCTAGATGCAGGTTTAATTTATCCAATCTCTGATAGTCCTTGGGTAAGCCCAGTTCAATGCGTACCTAAGAAGGGTGGCATGACTGTCATCACAAATGAGAAAAATGAGCTTATTCCTACTAGGACTGTAACAGGATGGCGTGTTTGTATTAATTATAGAAAATTGAATGACGCCACCAGAAAAGATCACTTTCCCTTACCTTTCATTGATCAAATGTTGGAAAGATTAGCCGAAAATAGTTACTATTGTTTTCTTGATGGTTTTTCCGGATATTTTCAAATTCCAATAGCACCCGAGGATCAAGAGAAAACCACATTCACGTGCCCTTATGGTACTTTTGCTTACAAACGCAAGCCATTTGGACTTTGCAACGCCCCTGCAACCTTTCAAAGGTGCATGATGGCGATTTTTCACGACATGATAGAAGAATGCATGGAAGTTTTCATGGATGACTTTTCAGTCTTAGGTGATACATTTGAATCATGTCTAGTTAATCTTGAACAAATGCTTATTAGATGCGAACAATCAAACCTAGTACTTAATTGGGAGAAATGTCATTTCATAGTTAAAGAAGGCATCGTTCTTGGACATAAAATTTCGAAGGAAGGAATTGAAGTGGATAGAGCTAAAGTAGATTTAATTGCTAAACTTTCACATCCCACCAATGTTAGAGGAGTTAGGAGTTTTCTAGGGCATGCCGGTTTTTACCGACGTTTCATAAAAGATTTTTCTAAAATTGCCACTCCTATGAATAAACTCCCAGAAAAGGATGCTCCATTCATCTTTTCAGATGAATGCATCAAATCTTTTAATATTCTTAAAGAAAAACTCACTAATGCACCGATTATGATAACTCCAAATTGGAATCTACCGTTTGAATTATGTGCGATGCAAGTGATTTTGCAATGGGAGCTGTTTTAGGACAAAGGATTGAAAAACGATTTCAACCTATTTATTATGCTAGTAAGACATTACAAGGAGCACAAACGAATTATACAACTACTGAAAAAGAACTCCTTGCTATTGTCTTTGCTTTTGACAAATTTCGTTCATATCTCGTTCTAGCTAAAACGGTTGTCTATACCGACCATTCTGTTCTTAGATACCTATTTTCAAAACAAGATGCCAAGCCATGATTAATCCGTTGGATCTTACTCTTACAAGAGTTTGATATTGAAATCCGAGATAAAAAGGGAGCAGAAAATCTCGCCGCTGATCATCTTTCTCATCTTGAAAATCCCGAATTAGAAGTTCTAAATGAATCAGCCATACAAGACAACTTTCCTGATGAATATCTATTGAAGATAGATTATAATGAAATTCCATGGTTTGCAGACTATGCAAACTACTTAGTATGTGGATTCCTTGAAAAAGGATTATCGTACCAAAAACGAAAGAAATTCTTTAGTAATATAAAACACTATTTCTGGGAAGGTCCACATTTGTTTAAAAGTTGTCCCGATGGAATAATACGCCAATGTGTATTCGGAGATGAAGCTAGTAAAATCTTAAACCATTGTCACACAGGACCAATAGGAGGGCATTATGGACCTCAACTTACAGCAAGAAAAGTTTACGATGCTGGATTCTATTGGCCTACAATTTACAAAGACGCACACCTTCTTTGCAAATCCTGTGATGTATGTTAAAGGGCCGGAAAAATAAGTCAACGTGATGAAATGCCACAAAATGTCATTCAAGTATGTGAAGTATTTGACATTTGGGGTATTGACTTTATGGGTCCATTTCCAAAATCTCATAATAATCTATACATTCTCGTTGCCATTGATTATGTATCTAAATGGGCAGAAGCACAAGCTCTCCCAACTAACGATGCACGAGTTGTAGTCAACTTTTTAAAACGTCTTTTTGCAAGGTTTGGAACACCGAAAGCTTTAATAAGTGATCGGGGAACTCATTTCTGTAATAATCAACTTGAGAAAGTTCTCAAAAGATATGGAGTAACTCATAAAATCTCCACCGCTTATCATCCACAAACAAGTGGACAAGTTGAAAATACCAACCGAGCTTTAAAACGTATTCTAGAAAAAACTATAGGATCAAATCCGAAGGAATGGTCCATGAAATTGGAGGATGCACTCTGGGCTTTTAGAACAGCCTACAAAACTCCAATTGGAACCACACTGTAGTGACCCGAACTTTTCCATGTTTATATATATTAATTGAGATTGATGTTTACATGATTAAATGTTTCCAACATGTTAAGCAATCAAACTTGTTAAGACTTGATTAATTGAAATAGGTTTCATATAGACAATTGACCACCCAAGTTGACCGGTGATTCACGAACGTTAAAACTTGTAAAAAACTATATGATGACATATATATGGTTATATATATAGTTAACATGATATTATGATAAGTAAACATATCATTAATTATATTAACAATGAACTACATATGTAAAAACAAGACTACTAACTTAATGATTTTGAAACGAGACATATATGTAACGTTTATCGTTGTAACGACATTTAATGTATATATATCATATTAAGAGATATTCTTACATCATAATATCATGATAGTATAATAATTTAAAATCTCTTTTGTTATTATAAACATTGGGTTAAGAACATTTAACAAGATCGTTAACCTAAAGGTTTCAAAACAACACTTACATGTAACGACTAACGATGACTTAACGACTCAGTTAAAATGTATATACATGTAGTGTTTTAATATGTATTTATACACTTTTGAAAGACTTCAATACACTTATCAAAATACTTCTACTTAACAAAAATGCTTACAATTACATTCTCGTTCAGTTTCATCAACAATTCTAGTCGTATGCACCCGTATTCGTACTCGTACAATACACAGCTTTTAGATGTATGTACTATTGGTATATACACTCCAATGATCAGCTCTTAGCAGCCCATGTGAGTCACCTAACACATGTGGGAACCATCATTTGGCAACTAGCATGAAATATCTCATAAGATTACAAAAATATGAGTAATCATTCATGACTTATTTACATGAAAACAAAATTACATATCCTTTATATCTAATCCATACACCAACGACCAAAAACACCTACAAACAATTTCATTCTTCAATTTTCTTCATCTAATTGAACTCTCTCAAGTTCTATCTTCAAGTTCTAAGTGTTCTTCATAAATTCCAAAAGTTCTAGTTCATAAAATCAAGAATACTTTCAAGTTTGCTAGCTCACTTCCAATCTTGTAAGGTGATCATCCAACCTCAAGAAATCTTTGTTTCTTACAGTAGGTTATCATTCTAATACAAGGTAATAATCATATTCAAACTTTGGTTCAATTTCTATAACTATAACAATCTTATTTCAAGTGATGATCTTACTTGAACTTGTTTTCGTGTCATGATTTTGCTTCAAGAACTTTGAGCCATCCAAGGATCCATTGAAGCTAGATCCATTTTTCTCTTTTCCAGTAGGTTCATCCAAGGAACTTAAGGTAGTAATGATGTTCATAACATCATTCGATTCATACATATAAAGCTATCTTATTCGAAGGTTTAAACTTGTAATCACTAGAACATAGTTTAGTTAATTCTAAACTTGTTCGCAAACAAAAGTTAATCCTTCTAACTTGACTTTTAAAATCAACTAAACACATGTTCTATATCTATATGATATGCTAACTTAATGATTTAAAACCTGGAAACACGAAAAACACCGTAAAACCGGATTTACGCCGTCGTAGTAACACCGCGGGCTGTTTTGGGTTAGTTAATTAAAAACTATGATAAACTTTGATTTAAAAGTTGTTATTCTGAGAAAATGATTTTTATTATGAACATGAAACTATATCCAAAAATTATGGTTAAACTCAAAGTGGAAGTATGTTTTCTAAAATGGTCATCTAGACGTCGTTCTTTCGACTGAAATGACTACCTTTACAAAAACGACTTGTAACTTATTTTTCCGACTAGAAACCTATACTTTTTTTGTTTAGATTCATAAAATAGAGTTCAATATGAAACCATAGCAATTTGATTCACTCAAAACGGATTTAAAATGAAGAAGTTATGGGTAAAACAAGATTGGATAATTTTTCTCATTTTAGCTACGTGAAAATTGGTAACAAATCTATTCTAACCATAACTTAATCAACTTGTATTATATATTATGTAATCTTGAGATACCATAGACACGTATACAATGTTTCGACCTATCATGTCGACACATCTATATATATTTCGGAACAACCATAGACACTCTATATGTGAATGTTGGAGTTAGCTATACAGGGTTGAGGTTGATTCCAAAATATATATAGTTTGAGTTGTGATCAATACTGAGATACGTATACACTGGGTCGTGGATTGATTCAAGATAATATTTATCGATTTATTTCTGTACATCTAACTGTGGACAACTAGTTGTAGGTTACTAACGAGGACAGCTGACTTAATAAACTTAAAACATCAAAATATATTAAAAGTGTTGTAAATATATTTTGAACATACTTTGATATATATGTATATATTGTTATAGGTTCGTGAATCAACCAGTGGCCAAGTCTTACTTCCCGACGAAGTAAAAATCTGTGAAAGTGAGTTATAGTCCCACTTTTAAAATCTAATATTTTTGGGATGAGAATACATGCAGGTTTTATAAATGATTTACAAAATAGACACAAGTACGTGAAACTACATTCTATGGTTGAATTATCAAAATCGAATATGCCCTTTTTTATTAAGTCTGGTAATCTAAGAATTAGGGAACAGACACCCTAATTGACGCGAATCCTAAAGATAGATCTATCGGGCCCAACAAGCCCCATCCAAAGTACCGGATGCTTTAGTACTTCGAAATTTTATATCATATCCGAAGGGTGTCCCGGAATGATGGGGATATTCTTATATATGCATCTTGTTAATGTCGGTTACCAGGTGTTCACCATATGAATGATTTTTATCTCTATGTATGGGATGTGTATTGAAATATGAAATCTTGTGGTCTATTATTATGATTTGATATATATAGGTTAAACCTATAACTCACCAACATTTTTGTTGACGTTTTAAGCATGTTTATTCTCAGGTGATTATTAAGAGCTTCCGCTGTCGCATACTTAAATAAGGACGAGATTTGGAGTCCATGCTTGTATGATACTGTGTAAAAACTGCATTCAAGAAACTTATTTTGTTGTAACATATTTGTATTGTAAACCATTATGTAATGGTCGTGTGTAAACAGGATATTTTAGATTATCATTATTTGATAATCTACGTAAAGCTTTTTAAACCTTTATTGATGAAATAAAGGTTATGGTTTGTTTTAAAATGAATGCAGTCTTTGAAAAACGTCTCATATAGAGGTCAAAACCTCGCAACGAAATCAATTAATATGGAACGTTTTTAATCAATAAGAACGGGACATTTCAGTTGGTATCAGAGCGTTGGTCTTAGAGAACCAGAAAATTTGCATTAGTGTGTCTTATCGAGTTTGTTAGGATGCATTAGTGAGTCTGGACTTCGACCGTGTTTTCTTTAAAAATGATTGCTTAACATTTTTGTTGGAAACTATATATTTTTAACATATGAATATTATGTGATATATTAATCTCTTAACGTGTTTGATATTATGTGATAGATGTCTACCTCTAGAACAAGTCCCATTGACTCACCTAATAATAATGAAGAGTCAAATGTAAATTGGAATGATTTGTGGACTGATTCACAAGTTCCCGAAGAGGAACCGGAAGAAGAGTCGGAACCGGAAGAAGAATCGGAACCGGAAGAAGAATCGGAACCGGATGAAGAAATAGAACCGGTGGGGGAAATAATAAAACGGTTAAGTAAAAGAAAATCCTCAACCAACCGACCAAAGTTAATTATGGTCAATGGTGTTTCCGCCAAGGAAGCAAAATATTGGGAGGATTA
Source organism: Rutidosis leptorrhynchoides (assembly GCF_046630445.1). Lineage (NCBI taxonomy): Eukaryota > Viridiplantae > Streptophyta > Magnoliopsida > Asterales > Asteraceae > Rutidosis > Rutidosis leptorrhynchoides. The sequence goes on along the minus strand of NC_092336.1, from coordinate 73,860,841 downwards.
CCAATTCTCCGATGAATCGGATTTCGACGAGAATTCCGATGATGTTATAGAAATTACCCCAACTGAATTTAAAAAGGCAAAAGAAAATAATAAGGGAAAGGGCATAAAAATAGAGAAATCTAATTCCAACCCCGATGAACTTTATATGTATCGTCAACCCCCGAAGTCCTTAAGTTGTAACAATGACCCGGGAACCTCTAAACCACCAGGTTTTTCTAAACCAATGTGGACAACGACGGCTCGTATTAGGGGAACATCATATATCCCTAGAAACTTGGCAAAACGAACCAAAACCGAAGAAGAAGAAACGAGCGAGTCGGAATAAGATAGTTGTATTCGTGTGGTGTAATATATGGAATATAGTGTTCTTATGCTTTATGATATATGTAAAAATTGCTTGTATTAATAAGTATTTTTTTTTATGAATCTAACTCTTGTCTATTTTACTGTTTAAAAACACAAAATGGATAGACAACCCAATATTTTAAGAGACCTATCCGGAGACATGATTGATGAAATCTTGTCTAGAGTCGGCCAGAATTCTTCGGCACAACTATTTAAGGTGAGATCAGTTTGTAAGACATTCGAAGAACGTTCCAAGAATGTCTTGGTTTATAAGAGACTTTCGTTTGAAAGATGGGGGATATCACATTGGGAAACCCATAAGTTACGATGTGTTTACTTTGACGCATATATTGCGGGGAACCCAAATGCTATTTTACGCAACGGGTTAAGAAATTATTTTGACTCAATATATCCGAATATTGGACTTCGTGATTTAGAAAAAGCGGCTAACATGCAACATAAAGAAGCATGTTATGCTTACGGATTAGTAATGTTCGCTTCTCACCAAAGTGAGAACAAGAACATCGGGCTACAACTATTAAACAAAACGTTTCCACAAGTGAAGGAGTCGGTAATTGGGGTAAGAAATGAGGTTTTTAGATTATTACGGGACTGTTGGACATTACGTAACCCTCGTCCCTTTGATGACGTTACAACACGCTGTCTTATCAACGGCCATAACGGTTATGTTGCACAAGACCAAGGATGGGAAGTAGTCCTAGTAAAACCAGAATGCATGACTTGTTTCTGGACGTATGAATTACGTGTCTTTATTGCCTTTGCCGAACGACTTGTGTACTAGCTAGAATTGTCTTCACAACTATCTTGTATCAAAGTTATTGTGTGCTATATTTCATGCTTTATGTAAAATAAGCGGTATTGTAAGTTTGTAAAATATTGTATAAAAGTTTGAACGCGAAATATTATTATAATCAGTTTTTCATATAGAATTGTAGTAGTTGAATTGTATATTAGCTACTAAGTATGAACTTAACGGGTACGTACTACCCGAATTTAAACTTATAAAACGCTAATATGAAGAAAAAGCTTTTATAAATGAGTTCATATTATGCTACGAAATACTATTAACTACTCTTAATATTCTGTATGATTAACTTGTTCCATTTGACTATTTTGAAGGAAATGGCACCGACTACTCGACACACCGTGAATATGAATGAAGAGGAATTCCGTACTTTTCTAGCTTCAAACATAGCCGCAGTATAGGCTGCGCTACATACCAACAATAACCTTGGATCTAGCAATACAGGAAATCGTGTAGGATGCACCTACAAAGAATTTACTGCCTGCAAACCTTTGGAATTTGATGGAACCGAAGGACCGATCGGATTGAAACGGTGGACCGAGAAGGTTGAATCGGTGTTTGCCATAAGTAAGTGTACTGAAGAGGACAAAGTGAAGTACGCTACGCATACCTTCACAGGTTCTGCGTTAACATGGTGGAATACCTATCTAGAGCAAGTGGGACAAGATGATGCGTACGCACTACCGTGGTCAGCATTCAAGCACTTGATGAACGAGAAGTACCGTCCCAGAACCGAGGTCAATAAGCTCAAGACAGAACTTAGAGGGTTACGAACCCAAGGATTTGATATTACCACGTACGAAAGACAATTCACAGAATTGTGCCTATTGTGTCCGGGAGCATTCGAAGATGAGGAAGAGAAGATCGACGCGTTTGTGAAAGGATTACCGGAAAGAATCCAAGAAGATATAAGTTCACACGAGCCCGCCTCCATACAACAGGCATGTAGAATGGCTCACAAACTAGTGAACCAGATTGAAGAAAGAATTAAAGAACAGACTGCTGAAGAGGCCAATGTGAAGCAAGTCAAAAGAAAGTGGGAGGAAAACGGTGATAAGAATCACCAATACAACAACAACAGCAATTACAACAATAATCGCAACAATTATCCCAACAATCGCAACAGCAATCGCAACTACAACAAACGGCCCAACAACAACAACAACAACAACAACAACAACAACAACAACAACAGCAACTACAACAATCATCCCAACAACAATAATAACCGCAACAACAACAACAATCAAAAGCAACTATGCCAAAGGTGTGAAAAGAATCACTCAGGGTTCTGCACCAAATTTTGCAACAAGTGTAAAAGAAATGGTCATAGCGCAGCGAAGTGTGAGGTCTACGGACCAGGGGTTAATAGAACGAAAGGAACAAATGGTGTCGGAACGAGTAATGGCGGAGCAAGTAGTGTCGGAGCAAGTTATGCCAATGTAGTTTGTTATAAATGTGGAAAACCAGGCCACATTATTAGAAATTGCCCGAACCAGGAGAACACGAATGGACAAGGCCGTGGAAGAGTTTTCAATATTAATGCGGTAGAGGCACAGGAAGACCCGGAGCTTGTTACGGGTACGTTTCTTATTGACAATAAATCTGCTTACGTTTTATTTGATTCGGGTGCGGATAGAAGCTATATGAGTAGAGATTTTTGTGCTAAATTAAGTTGTCCATTGACGCCTTTGGATAGTAAATTTTTACTCGAATTAGCAAATGGTAAATTAATTTCAGCAGATAATATATGTCGGAATCGAGAAATTAAACTGGTTAGCGAAACATTTAAGATTGATTTGATACCAGTAGAGTTAGGGAGTTTTGATGTGATAATCGGTATGGACTGGTTGAAAGAAGTGAAAGCGGAGATCGTTTGTTACAAAAATGCAATTCGCATTATACGAGAAAAAGGAAAACCCTTAATGGTGTACGGAGAAAAGGGCAACACGAAGCTACATCTTATTAGTAATTTGAAGGCACAAAAACTAATAAGAAAAGGTTGCTATGCTGTTCTAGCACACGTCGAGAAAGTACAAATTGAAGAAAAGAGCATCAATGATGTTCCCATTGCAAAAGAATTTCCCGATGTATTTCCGAAAGAATTACCGGGATTACCCCCACATCGATCCGTTGAATTTCAAATAGATCTTGTACCAGGAGCTGCACCAATAGCTCGTGCTCCTTACAGACTCGCACCCAGCGAGATGAAAGAACTGCAAAGCCAATTACAAGAACTTTTAGAGCGTGGTTTCATTCGACCAAGCACATCACCGTGGGGAGCTCCTGTTTTGTTTGTCAAGAAGAAAGATGGTACATTCAGGTTGTGTATCGACTACCGAGAGTTGAACAAACTTACCATCAAGAACCGCTACCCACTACCGAGAATCGACGACTTATTTGATCAACTACAAGGCTCGTCTGTTTATTCAAAGATTGACTTACGTTCCGGGTATCATCAAATGCGGGTGAAAGAAGATGATATTCCAAAGACTGCTTTCAGAACACGTTACGGTCATTACGAGTTTATGGTCATGCCGTTTGGTTTAACTAATGCACCAGCTGTGTTCATGGACCTTATGAACCGAGTGTGTGGACCATACCTTGACAAGTTTGTCATTGTTTTCATTGATGACATACTTATTTACTCAAAGAATGACCAAGAACACGGTGAACATTTGAGAAAGGTGTTAGAAGTATTGAGGAAGGAAGAATTGTACGCTAAGTTTTCAAAGTGTGCATTTTGGTTGGAAGAAGTTCAATTTCTCGGTCACATAGTGAACAAAGAAGGTATTAAGGTGGATCCGGCAAAGATAGAAACTGTTGAAAAGTGGGAAACCCCGAAAACTCCGAAACACATACGCCAGTTTTTAGGACTAGCTGGTTACTACAGAAGGTTCATCCAAGACTTTTCCAGAATAGCAAAACCCTTGACTGCATTAACGCATAAAGGGAAGAAATTTGAATGGAATGATGAACAAGAGAAAGCGTTTCAGTTATTGAAGAAAAAGCTAACTACGGCACCTATATTGTCATTGCCTGAAGGGAATGATGATTTTGTGATTTATTGTGACGCATCAAAGCAAGGTCTCGGTTGTGTATTAATGCAACGAACGAAGGTGATTGCTTATGCGTCTAGACAATTGAAGATTCACGAACAAAATTATACGACGCATGATTTGGAATTAGGCGCGGTTGTTTTTGCATTAAAGACTTGGAGGCACTACTTATATGGGGTCAAAAGTATTATATATACCGACCACAAAAGTCTTCAACACATATTTAATCAGAAACAACTGAATATGAGGCAGCGTAGGTGGATTGAATTATTGAATGATTACGATTTTGAGATTCGTTACCACCCGGGGAAGGCAAATGTGGTAGCCGATGCCTTGAGCAGGAAGGATAGAGAACCCATTCGAGTAAAATCTATGAATATAATGATTCATAATAACATTACTACTCAAATAAAGGAGGCGCAACAAGGAGTTTTAAAAGAGGGAAATTTAAAGGATGAAATACCCAAAGGATCGGAGAAGCATCTTAATATTCGGGAAGACGGAACCCGGTGTAGGGCTGAAAGGATTTGGGTACCAAAATTTGGAGATATGAGAGAAATGGTACTTAGAGAAGCTCATAAAACCAGATACTCAATACATCCTGGAACGGGGAAGATGTACAAGGATCTCAAGAAACATTTTTGGTGGCCGGGTATGAAAGCCGATGTTGCTAAATACGTAGGAGAATGTTTGACGTGTTCTAAGGTCAAAGTTGAGCATCAGAAACCATCAGGTCTACTTCAACAACCCGAAATCCCGGAATGGAAATGGGAAAACATTACCATGGATTTCATCACTAAATTGCCAAGGACTGCAAGTGGTTTTGATACTATTTGGGTAATAGTTGATCGTTTCACCAAATCCGCACACTTCCTACCAATAAGAGAAGATGACAAGATGGAGAAGTTAGCACGACTGTATTTGAAGGAAGTCGTCTCCAGACATGGAATACCAATCTCTATTATCTCTGATAGGGATGGCAGATTTATTTCAAGATTCTGGCAGACATTACAGCAAGCATTAGGAACTCGTCTAGACATGAGTACTGCCTATCATCCATAAACTGATGGGCAGAGCGAAAGGACGATACAAACGCTTGAAGACATGCTACGAGCATGTGTTATTGATTTCGGAAACAGTTGGGATCGACATCTACCGTTAGCAGAATTTTCCTACAACAACAGCTACCATTCAAGCATTGAGATGGCGCCGTTTGAAGCACTTTATGGTAGAAAGTGCAGGTCTCCGATTTGTTGGAGTGAAGTGGGGGATAGACAGATTACGGGTCCGGAGATTATACAAGAAACTACCGAGAAGATCATCCAAATTCAACAACGGTTGAAAACCGCCCAAAGTCGACAAAAGAGCTACGCTGACATTAAAAGAAAAGATATAGAATTTGAAATTGGAGAGATGGTCATGCTTAAAGTTTCACCTTGGAAAGGCGTTGTTCGATTTGGTAAACGAGGGAAATTAAATCCAAGGTATATTGGACCATTCAAGATTATTGATCGTGTCGGACCAGTAGCTTACCGACTTGAGTTACCTCAACAACTCGCGGCTGTACATAACACATTCCACGTCTCGAATTTGAAGAAATGTTTTGCTAAAGAAGATCTCACTATTCCGTTAGATGAAATCCAAATCAACGAAAAACTCCAATTCATCGAAGAACCCGTCGAAATAATGGATCGTGAGGTTAAAAGACTTAAGCAAAACAAGATACCAATTGTTAAGGTTCGATGGAATGCTCGTAGAGGACCCGAGTTCACCTGGGAGCGTGAAGATCAGATGAAGAAGAAATACCCGCATCTATTTCCAGAAGATTCGCCAACACCTTCAACAGCTTAAAATTTCGGGACGAAATTTATTTAACGGGTAGGTACTGTAGTGACCCGAACTTTTCCATGTTTATATATATTAATTGAGATTGTTGTTTACATGATTAAATGTTTCCAACATGTTAAGCAATCAAACTTATTAAGACTTGATTAATTGAAATAGGTTTCATATAGACAATTGACCACCCAAGTTGACCGGTGATTCACGAACGTTAAAACTTGTAAAAAACTATATGATGACATATATATGGTTATATATATAGTTAACATGATATTATGATAAGTAAACATATCATTAATTATATTAACAATGAACTACATATGTAAAAACAAGACTACTAACTTAATGATTTTGAAACGAGACATATATGTAACGTTTATCGTTGTAACGACATTTAATGTATATATATCATATTAAGAGATATTCGTACATCATAAAATCATGATAGTATAATAATTTAAAATCTCTTTTGTTATTATAAACATTGGGTTAACAACATTTAACAAGATCGTTAACCTAAAGGTTTCAAAACAACACTTACATGTAACGACTAACGATGACTTAACGACTCAGTTAAAATGTATATACATGTAGTGTTTTAATATGTATTTATACACTTTTGAAAGACTTCAATACACTTATCAAAATACTTCTACTTAACAAAAATGCTTACAATTACATTCTCGTTCAGTTTCATCAACAATTCTAGTCGTATGCACCCGTATTCGTACTCTTACAATACACAGCTTTTAGATGTATGTACTATTGGTATATACACTCCAATGATCAGCTCTTAGCAGCCCATGTGAGTCACCTAACACATGTGGGAACCATCATTTGGCAACTAGCATGAAATATCTCATAAGATTACAAAAATATGAGTAATCATTCATGACTTATTTACATGAAAACAAAATTACATATCCTTTATATCTAATCCATACACCAACGACCAAAAACACCTACAAACACTTTCATTCTTCAATTTTCTTCATCTAATTGAACTCTCTCAAGTTCTATCTTCAAGTTCTAAGTGTTCTTCATAAATTCCAAAAGTTCTAGTTCATAAAATCAAGAATACTTTCAAGTTTGCTAGCTCACTTCCAATCTTGTAAGGTGATCATCCAACCTCAAGAAATCTTTGTTTCTTACAGTAGGTTATCATTCTAATACAAGGTAATAATCATATTCAAACTTTGGTTCAATTTCTATAACTATAACAATCTTATTTCAAGTGATGATCTTACTTGAACTTGTTTTCGTGTCATGATTTTGCTTCAAGAACTTTGAGCCATCCAAGGATCCATTGAAGCTAGATCCATTTTTCTCTTTTCCAGTAGGTTCATCCAAGGAACTTAAGGTAGTAATGATGTTCATAACATCATTCGATTCATACATATAAAGCTATCTTATTCGAAGGTTTAAACTTGTAATCACTAGAACATAGTTTAGTTAATTCTAAACTTGTTCGCAAACAAAAGTTAATCCTTCTAACTTGACTTTTAAAATCAACTAAACACATGTTCTATATCTATATGATATGCTAACTTAATGATTTAAAACCTGGAAACACGAAAAACACCGTAAAACCGGATTTACGCCGTCGTAGTAACACCGCGGGCTGTTTTGGGTTAGTTAATTAAAAACTATGATAAACTTTGATTTAAAAGTTGTTATTCTGAGAAAATGATTTTTATTATGAACATGAAACTATATCCAAAAATTATGGTTAAACTCAAAGTGGAAGTATGTTTTCTAAAATGGTCATCTAGACGTCGTTCTTTCGACTGAAATGACTACCTTTACAAAAACGACTTGTAACTTATTTTTCCGACTAGAAACCTATAATTTTTTTGTTTAGATTCATAAAATAGAGTTCAATATGAAACCATAGCAATTTGATTCACTCAAAACGGATTTAAAATGAAGAAGTTATGGGTAAAACAAGATTGGATAATTTTTCTCATTTTAGCTACGTGAAAATTGGTAACAAATCTATTCTAACCATAACTTAATCAACTTGTATTATATATTATGTAATCTTGAGATACCATAGACACGTATACAATGTTTCGACCTATCATGTCGACACATCTATATATATTTCGGAACAACCATAGACACTCTATATGTGAATGTTGGAGTTAGCTATACAGGGTTGAGGTTGATTCCAAAATATATATAGTTTGAGTTGTGATCAATACTGAGATACGTATACACTGGGTCGTGGATTGATTCAAGATAATATTTATCGATTTATTTCTGTACATCTAACTGTGGACAACTAGTTGTAGGTTACTAACGAGGACAGCTGACTTAATAAACTTAAAACATCAAAATATATTAAAAGTGTTGTAAATATATTTTGAACATACTTTGATATATATGTATATATTGTTATAGGTTCGTGAATCAACCAGTGGCCAAGTCTTACTTCCCGACGAAGTAAAAATCTGTGAAAGTGAGTTATAGTCCCACTTTTAAAATCTAATATTTTTGGGATGAGAATACATGCAGGTTTTATAAATGATTTACAAAATAGACACAAGTACGTGAAACTACATTCTATGGTTGAATTATCAAAATCGAATATGCCCTTTTTTATTAAGTCTGGTAATCTAAGAATTAGGGAACAGACACCCTAATTGACGCGAATCCTAAAGATAGATCTATCGGGCCCAACAAGCCCCATCCAAAGTACCGGATGCTTTAGTACTTCGAAATTTTATATCATATCCGAAGGGTGTCCCGGAATGATGGGGATATTCTTATATATGCATCTTGTTAATGTCGGTTACCAGGTGTTCACCATATGAATGATTTTTATCTCTATGTATGGGATGTGTATTGAAATATGAAATCTTGTGGTCTATTATTATGATTTGATATATATAGGTTAAACCTATAACTCACCAACATTTTTGTTGACGTTTTAAGCATGTTTATTCTCAGGTGATTATTAAGAGCTTCCGCTGTCGCATACTTAAATAAGGACGAGATTTGGAGTCCATGCTTGTATGATACTGTGTAAAAACTGCATTCAAGAAACTTATTTTGTTGTAACATATTTGTATTGTAAACCATTATGTAATGGTCGTGTGTAAACAGGATATTTTAGATTATCATTATTTGATAATCTACGTAAAGCTTTTTAAACCTTTATTGATGAAATAAAGGTTATGGTTTGTTTTAAAATGAATGCAGTCTTTGAAAAACGTCTCATATAGAGGTCAAAACCTCGCAACGAAATCAATTAATATGGAACGTTTTTAATCAATAAGAACGGGACATTTCACACACCTTTTAAACTCGTTTACGAAAAAGCATGTCATCTTCCAGTAGAAATTGAACACAAAGCATTTTGGGCTTTGAAGACATGTAATCTTGATTTACATGAAGCTGGACGTCTACGGTTAAGTCAATTAAACGAATTAGAAGAATTAAGACATGAAGTATATGAAAAATCGTTAATCTATAAGGAAAGAACGAAGAAATAGCATGATAAAAGAATCAGAAGTTCAAAAGAATTTAAAGAAGGAGACAGAGTTCTTCTTTTCAATTCACAATTCAAGCTATTTCCTGGAAAATTGAAATCAAGATGGTCTGGACCATTCATAGTCAAAAGAGTTTTCCCATACGGAACAGTAGAGTTAATAAATTCAAATGGGATTGAATTTAAAGTTAATGGTCACAGAGTTAAACATTACATACATGGTCCGATGGAAGTTGACAACGAAGTTAATCACAATTTCAACACCACAGCTAACTAAGTGTGGGGAGAATCAAGTCTTTAAAGGATAATAAGTATTTCTGTTAAAGTTAGATGTTCTGTTTTTGTGTAGTTCTCGAAAATGGAATCCGAATGGTCTTTTCCTAGCAGACCCTAAAGAACTAGTCTTCTCCCCCCATTCTGAATTTTTATTTTTTTTTAGGTTTTTACGAGATTAAGACTTCCTGTGAACTAAACCATGGTCTAATGCTACACGCTTTGATCACTAAACGTAATAATGACACCCTTTCAAGTGAATTGGTATCATTAATCAGAGGTAAATTGGACGGAGTAAGAAAAGAATCGAGAAACGAAAATAATAAGTTACAATTTGGTAAAGGAAAATCAAAATCCGCAGCGAAAAGAAGAGCACGACACCTTGAAAGATGTCACAAATGCGGAAAATGGTCACACGAAGGTAAATGTTCAAATAATCAAACCTATTCAAACACCGAATTTGTTACTTTATGCAGAGATGGACCGTTCATATGTTTAGAAGAAAAAACGTTGAATGCTCGAGGTTACACCTATGTAGCTATGGAAAACCAATTAGTCCGACTATCCTATGAGTGGGCTAGAGCATATCACTAAGAAATCTATCTCACAGGTAAGTATGTACAGTTTTTATTTTTATTTTTAACCTTTTGATAATAAACGCTAATTTGTTCGCTATAAAGTATTAAATTGGTATTCGATAAAATTAGGTCTTGCGACCGAAATTATTGATATCATACAAAAATTTATTACATCACTGCGAAATTTACCGTTTATTCTTAAGGTATAAATATCTTTAATCAATCAACCTAAAATATTTCAAAAATTCGTCATGAGTTAAACTAGGTTATGTAACCGAAATTACTTTACCGAAAAGAGGGGCGTATATTTTTGATAATATTTGATTGATTAAAGTGGGATAAAAGACCAAAAAGATTTTTAATTTTATTTTTACCATGATTTTAAAATTAATATTTAAAAATTAAATTAATATTGTAAACTTTTTAAAAAAAAATTATTAATATATTTAAAATTGTAAATATTTGAAAAATTAATATTTTTAATATAAGTTTGTATGTATAAAAACAAAAATATAAATTTAAGTTTGGTGTGAATTTTTAATATGAATTTTTAATTTTATGCATTTTAAATTTAAGTTTGGTGTGAATTTAAAAACAAAAATTTACTTTATTTCGCTAATTTAAAAATATGATTTTTAAAATTCGTCGTGAGTTGAAGACTAGATCGTTGAACCGAAATTGCTTTACCCGAGGGAGGGACGAGAACTTTTATTATCATTATTTTTAATCTTATTGAATTAAAGTATGCCAAAAACATTTAAAAAACCCAAAAAAAATCTTTACTTTTAAAACCGCGCTTTGAATTGACAAATTTTAAAATTTTGTCGAGGGATGGACTAGGACAACGATCCGAAACACCCTCATCCTAAAAAGAAAAAAATTTTTAAAATTTTATTAATTATATGTTTTATAAGTTATAAGGTTTTATATATAAAAAAAAAAGGGCCAAAGTACTGTACCAGGACCCCCATGCAATCGCATGGGTTTTGAACTCCAACTCCATGCGATCACATGGAGCTGGAAAATAGGCCAGATAGAAAAAGCTCAGCGATCTGTTCTTCACCACAATACACATACACATACACGAAAAACACTCAAAATCCTCTCAAATTTCATCATTTTCCACCGTAATTCGTCAAATTTCTCGCTCTAATCATGAAATTGTTCAGAAGTTTATCAAAAAAAGTAAAAAATTACACCCCTAAACTCATAAATTTTCTAGTTTTTGTGATAATTACCAATATTTTACCTAATGTAATTTTGTTAATTTCTAATGTAATTAGTGTTAAATTGTTAGTATTTTACACTGTTGTAAAACACCCCGTCTCGAGCCGTCTCGACGCCCGTCTCGACGGTTTGGTGACTAGTCCGTGCCGTCTCGTAGAAAACCGTCTAATATGACAGTCAACAATCAAAATTCGAGTTAAAGTTGAAAAAAATCGAGTCAAAGTCGGTCAACATTCAGAAAAGGGAGAAAATCGATAAAATCGGTAAAATATATCGTATTTTAGTTTGAATTTTTTGTATTAAATTAACGATGATAGCAATTATCGGTATAAATTAATTAATTAAAGTTTTTAGCTTTAAAATATGTATACATATAAGCATTTTTATACTTATATATTTAAAAGTCAACTTTGGTCAACGTCCGTCTCGACCCCCGTCTCGACCCCGTCTCGAACGTCTCGACCTTTTTAGGACCCGACCGTCTCGACCCCGTCTCACGTATTTTGCAACCTTGGTATTTTATGCATGTATAACCTAGATTGATGCTATTTAACATGATTTGAAGCCAAAAACTTCAAAAATTTTAGAAATCTAGGGTTTGTGTTCTTGAGCAATTTGGGACTTTTTGATATAAACAGGTTATGATCGATTTTTGTCATGAATTGTTGCTAAATTAAGTAGTGTAACATGTTTAGGTAGTTAAATGATCCAAACTTTGATCCTAAACATGATTTTTGAAGATTAAAGTGGACTTTTTAGTTGCAAAATTCATGAACTTGATTAATTTGATATAATTGCCATTTGAGACTTGTTTAATTGTTAGTAATGACTATTTTGACATGTTATTTGAGTTAAATGCTTATGAACTTTGTCTACATTTTCATATGTGCTTATTTGAAAAAGTGTAGAATTGTAAAAATTGTGAAAATGCGTATAAGTTTAAGTTTGATTTAACATGTTATTGTGGTTAATTTAAGTTGTTATTTTGCTACCACTAATGCATATTTGGATGCACAAATTTTGTGTTTAATGTGTTTTGCAGAGAGCCGATACTGGAGGTTCATCATCATCATCATCTAGACGACCAGCTCCAGCTCCAGAACTAGAACCAGAAATGCAATATGAACCCGAACAAGTACCACAACAGGAACCACAACATCAGCCTGATCAACATGTACCTTATTATGATCCGCTACAGTTTGTTACTGAATTCATAGTATTTCCGATGCATCCACCTGTAGAATACCCAACGATTCCTGAACACACGTTGCATCTTAATCTGAGATTCGATAGACGATGGAGAGATTACCCGGCATATCAAAGTAATAAATTCAAATTAATAACGAAAGATGTAGAGGTGCCTAGGGTAATTGATTGGGATCCTTTGGAAAGGGTCCAACTTGCTGACCGTGTTAGGGAGCATTTGATCCAAAGGTATGGCAGTTCTTCTTTTACTGATTGGGAATGCTTATTCACCATTCGTAGACCTGTATATAAGGAATGGTGTGTTGAGCTGATGAGTACTATAGCATTAAATGTAGATGTAGATAGATTAGATGATAGAAGTTTTCTTAGGTTTATATTTGGCGGTAGAATGTACAGGATGTCCATGCTGGACATGGCTAGGGCATTACAGATATATACGCCCGCTAAATTACTACTACCTGATTGTATGAGTTTGATTTATCGTGGTGAAAGGGTAGATAGGAATTTTGACGCGAACGCTGTCTGGAGGCGTATGTCAGATTATAATGTTTTTGGGCGGGGAGGAACACATACCTACTTACATATTAACAAAGCCGAGCTTCGTATAATTCATAGATTTTTGGCTAACTCGATTACACAGAGAGGTCACAACAAGGAAAAATTGACCTTACATGATTTATTTTACCTAAAGTGTATTCGAGACCCAAGAGGCTTTGCTAATATCCCCTACTGTGTTGGTTTTTATTTATCTAAGATGGTTGAAGGAATACAGGAAGGGGGGATAATTGGAGGAGGTATTTTTGTTACTCTCATTGGAGAGTATTTAGGTGTAGATAAGGACCAAGGGGGTCCACTTATGGAATGTAGGGAACAGGTTGAGCTTTTAGGATTGAAGGTTTATGCGGGTGCTAAGGTATTGAAGAGTAGACGCAACCAGGCAATACCCTATGTAGGTAGTCAACCTCAGGTAGAGAGAGGCTCAGATGAGGAGATGGAGGAAGTGGATGACATTAGGGATGTCATTCGGGAGGCTATGACTGATGTCTACCAGCGTGTAGTTGAGGTAGACATGACAAACGCGGAGAGATTTCGTCGGATGGAGCAGTGGCAAGCCCGGAATGATTACGAGCATTCCAGGCAACGACAGCATGATAGATGGGACTATCATCAGCGTCAGATTATGAGCCGGTTGTCACCTCAGGAGCCCTACATCCCGACCAGACCAGCTTACTATCCTCCACACCAGCCCGAGATGAGACCGCCTTATACTCTCTACGACCCTAACCAGGCATACCAGTACACCTATCACCAACCATGGAACCCAGACGATGACATGAACTGGAACCCCTATCCATGATTGATATTGTTCCTGTTGGTAATTTATATGATTTTTAATTTTTATTATTTCTGTTTATTTATGTTTAAACACATTATATTATGATACTTTTATTGTAATGTTTAATATTTTTATTATGTTGTACTAATATTTCATTTTTGATTTGAAAGTGGGATTTTAAGTCCCATTTCAAATTACCATGCATGTTTATATTTGTATGTATGTATATTTTCAATTTTACAAAACAGGGTAAAACAGCGCATTTTCAAAGACTGTCATTAAGTTCAGCAAAAACTAGTACTTTTGACGACAAAACGAAAAACAAATGTGATGTAACAACAAGACGGAATGAACAAATGATATGCACTATTTATCATTCAGCAAACAAACGCCAATATGTTTGGAAACTTTGGTAAAATTTAATCATTTTTCTACGCTAATCACTCTCAATAATTTAAATTGTTACTGATTTCTTGCAAATGAGGGCATTGCAAGATCTTAAGTGTGGGAAGGGGTTAAATTCTTTCGGAATTTTAAAAAATTTTGATTTAAACACTTGGTTACCATTAAAAATACTAGTAACGCAGTAGTTGTATTAGAATCTTGAAATGTCCCGTTCTTATTGATTAAAAACGTTCCATATTAATTGATTTCGTTGCGAGGTTTTGACCTCTATATGAGACGTTTTTCAAAGACTGCATTCATTTTTAAAATAAACCATAACCTTTATTTCATAAATAAAGGTTTAAAAAGCTTTACGTAGATTATCAAATAATGATAATCTAAAATATCCTGTTTACACACGACCATTACATAATGGTTTACAATACAAATATGTTACATCGAAATCAGTTTCTTGAATGCAGTTTTTACACAATATCATACAAACATGGACTCCAAATCTTGTCCTTATTTTAGTATGTAACAGCGGAAGCTCTTAGTATTCACCTGAGAATAAACATGCTTTAAACGTCAACAAAAATGTTGGTGAGTTATAGGTTTAACCTATATATATCAAATCGTAACAATAGACCACAAGATTTCATATTTCAATACACATCCCATACATAGAGATAAAAATCATTCATATGGTGAACACCTGGTAACCGACATTAACAAGATGCATATATAAGAATATCCCCATCATTCCGGGACACCCTTCGGATATGATATAAATTTCGAAGTACTAAAGCATCCGGTACTTTGAATGGGGTTTGTTAGGCCCAATAGATCTATCTTTAGGATTCGCGTCAATTAGGGTGTCTGTTCCCTAATTCTTAGATTACCAGACTTAATAAAAAAGGGCATATTCGATTTCGATAATTCAACCATAGAATGTAGTTTCACGTACTTGTGTCTATTTTGTAAATCATTTATAAAACCTGCATGTATTCTCATTCCAAAAATATTAGATTTTAAAAGTGGGACTATAACTCACTTTCACAGATTTTTACTTCGTCGGGAAGTAAGACTTGGCCACTGGTTGATTCACGAACCTATAACAATATATACATATATATATCAAAGTATGTTCAAAATATATTTACAACACTTTTAATATATTTTGATGTTTTAAGTTTATTAAGTCAGCTGTCCTCGTTAGTAACCTACAACTAGTTGTCCACAGTTAGATGTACAGAAATAAATCGATAAATATTATCTTGACTCAATCCACGACCCAGTGTATACGTATCTCAGTATTGATCACAACTCAAACTATATATATTTTGGAATCAACCTCAACCCTGTATAGCTAACTCCAACATTCACATATAGAGTGTCTATGGTTGTTCCGAAATATATATAGATGTGTCGACATGATAGGTCGAAACATTGTATACGTGTCTATGGTATCTCAAGATTACATAATATACAATACAAGTTGATTAAGTTATGGTTGGAATAGATTTGTTATCAATTTTCACGTAGCTAAAATGAGAAAAATTATCCAATCTTGTTTTACCCATAACTTCTTCATTTTAAATCCGTTTTGAGTGAATCAAATTGCTATAGTTTCATATTGAATTCTATTTTATGAATCTAAACAGAAAAAGTATAGGTTTATAGTCAGAAAAATTAGGTTCAAGTCATTTTTGTAAAGGTAGTCATTTCAGTCGAAAGAACGACGTCTAGATGACCATTTTAGAAAACATACTTCCACTTTGAGTTTAACCATAATTTTTGGATATAGTTTCATGTTCATAATAAAAATCATTTTCTCAGAATAACAACTTTTAAATCAAAGTTTATCATAGTTTTTAATTAACTAACCCAAAACAGCCCGCAGTGTTACTACGACAGCGTAAATCCGGTTTTACGGTGTTTTTCGTGTTTCCAGGTTTTAAATCATTAAGTTAGCATATCTTATAGATATAGAACATGTGTTTAGTTGATTTTAAAAGTCAAATTAGAAGGATTAACTTTTATTTTCGAACAAGTTTAGAATTAACTAAACTATGTTCTAGTGATTACAAGTTTAAACCTTCGAATAAGATAGCTTTATATGTATGAATCGAATGATGTTATGAACATCATTACTACCTCAAGTTCCTTGGATAAACCTACTGGAAATGAGAAAAATAGATCTAGCTTCAAAGGATCCTTGGATGGCTTGAAAGTTCTTGAAGCAGAATCATGACACGAAAACAATTTCAAGTAAGATTTCCACTCGAAATAAGATTGTTATAGTTATAGAAATTGAATTAAAGTTTGAATATGATTATTACCTTGTATTAGAAAGATAACATACTGTAAGTAACAAAGGTTTCTTGATCTTGGATGATTACTTGGAATGGATTTAGAAAACTTGGAAGTAAACTTGCAATCTTGGAAGTATTCTTGATTTTATGAAACTAGAACTTTTGGAATTTATGAAGAACACTTAGAACTTAAAGATAGAACTTGAGAGAGATCAATTAGATGAAGAAAATTTAAGAATGAAAGTGTTTGTAGGTGTTTTTGGTCGTTGGTGTATGGATTAGATATAAAGGATATGTAATTTTGTTTTCATGTAAATAAGTCATGAATGATTACTCATATTTTTGTAATTTTATGAGATATTTCATGCTAGTTGCCAAATGATGGTTCCCACATGTGTTAGGTGACTCACATGGGCTACTAAGAGCTGATCATTGGAGTGTATATACCAATAGTACATACATCTAAAAGCTGTGTATTGTATGAGTACGAATACGGGTGCATACGAGTAGAATTGTTGATGAAACTGAACGAGGATGTAATTGTAAGCATTTTTGTTAAGTAGAAGTATTTTGATAAGTGTCTTGAAGTCTTTCAAAAGTGTATGAATACATATTAAAACACTACATGTATATACATTTTAACTGAGTCGTTAAGTCATCGTTAGTCGTTACATGTAAATGTTGTTTTGAAACCTTTAGGTTAACGATCTTGTTGAATGTTGTTAACCCATTGTTTATTATAACAAATGAGATGTTAAATTGTTATATTATCATGATATTATGATATATAATATATCTTAGTATGATATATATATACAGTTAAATGTCGTTACAACGATAATCGTTACATATATGTCTCGTTTCGAAATCGTTAAGTTAGTAGTCTTATTTTTACATATGTATTTCATTGTTAATACACTTAATAATATATTTACTTATCATTTAACATAATTAACCTAGTGTATCAATATCTTAATATGATTCATATGTACTTAGTAAGACGTTGTTATAACGATAATCGTTATATATATCGTTTTCGAGTTTCTTAAATTAATAGTCTCATTTTTATGTATATAACTCATTGTTAAAATACCTAATGAGATACATACTTATAATAAAATCATGTTAACTATATATATAACCATATATATGTCATCGTATAGTTTTTACAAGTTTTAACGTTCGTGAATCACCGGTCAACTTGGGTGGTCAATTGTCTATATGAAACCTATTTCAATTAATCAAGTCTTAAAAAGTTTGATTGCTTAACATGTTGGAAACACTTAATCATGTAAATAACAATTTCATTTAATATATATATAAACATGGAAAAGTTCGGGTCACTACAGTACCTACCCGTTAAATAAATTTCGTCCCGAAATTTTAAGCAGTTGGAGGTGTTGACGTATCTTCTGGAAATAAATGCGGGTATTTCTTCTTCATCTAATCTTCATGCTCCCAGGTGAACTCGGGTCCTCTACGAGCATTCCATCGAACCTTAACAATCGGTATCTTGTTTTGTTTAAGTCTCTTAACCTCACGATCCATTATTTCGACGGGTTCTTCAATGAATTGAAGTTTTTCATTGATTTGGATTTCGTCCAACGGAATAGTGAGATCTTCTTTAGCAAAACATTTCTTCAAATTTGAGACGTGGAAAGTGTTATGTGCAGCCGCGAGTTGTTGAGGTAGCTCATGTTGGTAAGCTACTGGTTCGACACGATCTATAATCTTGAATGGTCCAATGTACCTTGGATTTAGTTTCCCCCATTTACCAAATCGAATAACGCCTTTCCAAGGTGAAACCTTAAGCATGACCATTTCTCCAATTTCAAACTCTATATCTTTTCTTTTACTGTCCGCGTAGCTCTTTTTTCGACTCTGGGCGGTTTTCAATCTTTGTTGAATTTGGATGATTTTCTCGGTAGTTTCTTGTATTATCTCCGGACCCGTAATCTGTCTATCCCCCACTTCACTCCAACAAATCGGAGACCTGCACTTTCTACCATAAAGTGCTTCAAACGGCGCCATCTCAATGTTTGAATGGTAGCTGTTGTTGTAGGAAAATTCTGCTAACGGTAGATGTCGATCCCAACTGTTTCCGAAATCAATAACACAAGCTCGTAGCATGTCTTCAAGCGTTTGTATCGTCCTTTCGCTCTGCCCATCAGTTTGTGGATGATAGGCAGTACTCATGTCTAGACGAGTTCCTAATGCTTGTTGTAATGTCTGCCAGAATCTTGAAATAAATCTGCCATCCCTATCAGAGATAATAGAGATTGGTATTCCATGTCTGGAGACGACTTCCTTCAAATACAGTCGTGCTAACTTCTCCATCTTGTCATCTTCTCTTATTGGCAGGAAGTGTGCTGACTTGGTGAGACGATCAACTATTACCCAAATAGTATCATAACCACTTGCAGTCCTTGGCAATTTAGTAATGAAATCCATGGTAATGTTTTCCCATTTCCATTCCGGGATTTCAGGTTGTTGTAGTAGACCTGATGGTTTCTGATGTTCAGCTTTGACCTTAGAACACGTCAAACATTCTCCTACATATTTAGCAATATCGGCTTTCATACCTGGCCACCAAAAATGTTTCTTAAGATCCTTGTACATCTTCCCCGTTCCAGGATGTATTGAGTATCTGGTTTTATGAGCTTCTCTAAGTACCATTTCTCTCATATCTCCAAATTTTGGTACCCAAATTCTTTCAGCCCTATACCGGGTTCCGTCTTCCCGAATATTAAGATGCTTCTCCGATCCTTTGGGTATTTCATCCTTTAAATTTCCCTCTTTTAAAACTCCTTGTTGCGCCTCCTTTATTTGAGTAGTAAGGTTAGTGTGAATCATTATATTCATAGATTTTACTCGAATAGGTTCTCTGTCCTTTCTGCTCAAGGCGTCGGCTACCACATTTGCCTTCCCCGGGTGGTAACGAATCTAAAAGTCGTAATCATTCAACAATTCAATCCACCTACGCTGCCTCATATTCAGTTGTTTCTGATTAAATATGTGTTGAAGACTTTTGTGGTCGGTATATATAATACTTTTGACCCCATATAAGTAGTGCCTCCAAGTCTTTAAGGCAAAAACAACCGCGCCTAATTCTAAATCATGCGTCATATAATTTTGCTCGTGAATCTTCAATTGTCTAGACGCATAAGCAATCACCTTCGTCCGTTGCATTAATACACAACCGAGACCTTGCTTTGATGCGTCACAATAAATCACAAAATCATCATTCCCTTCAGGCAATGACAATATAGGTGCCGTAGTTAGCTTTTTCTTCAATAATTGAAACGCCTTCTCTTGTTCATCCTTTCATTCAAATTTCTTCCCTTTATGCGTTAATGCAGTCAAGGGTTTTGCTATTTTGGAGAAATCTTGGATGAATCTTCTGTAGTAACCAGCCAATCCTAAAAATTGACGTATATGCTTCGGAGTTTTTGGGGTTTCCCACTTTTCAACGGTTTCGATCTTTGCCGGGTCCACCTGGATACCTTCTTTGTTCACTATGTGCCCGAGGAATTGAACTTCTTCCAACCAAAATGCACACTTTGAAAACTTAGCGTACAGTTTTTCTTTCCTCAATACTTCTAGCACTTTTCTCAAATGTTCTTCGTGCTCTTGATCATTCTTTGAGTAAATAAGTATGTCATCGATGAAAACAATGACAAACTTGTCAAGATATGGCCCACACACTCGGTTCATAAGGTCCATAAACACAGCTGGTGCGTTAGTCAATCCAAACGGCATAACCATAAACTCGTAATGACCATAACCCGTCCTAAAAGAAGTTTTTGGAATATCATCCTCCTTTACTCGCATTTGATGATATCCAGAACGTAAATCGATCTTCGAATAAACCGACGAGCCTTGTAGTTGATCAAATAAGTCGTCAATTCTCGGCAGTGGATAACGGTTTTTGATGGTAAGTTTGTTCAACTCTCTGTAGTCAATATGAAAGGACCCGTCCTAATCCACCTGGACGAAGTCATCAACATTTGGTCCCATTGCGATGATCGGCTCCAAGTAATGTCCTTATATTTAGCAAATGCACAGCGGAAGACTTAATTCGTACCTGAGAATAAACATGCTTTAAAGTGTCAACCAAAAGGTTGGTGAGTTCATAGGTTTATCATAATAATCATTTCAATATGTTAATAGACCACAAGATTTCATAATCATAAACATAATACACTCGCAAGTGTATGTAAAGCATTCTAAGTGGTTGAGCACTTGGTAACCATACTTAACATTTAATCAACGTCGCATATTCCCTTTATTATGAAATCTCACTACACCGTACCAAGTGAGTCACCAAAATGAAGTACTGTGCAACCATTGAATACTGGTCGTCCAGTCCGGTTGGGGTTGTCAGGCTCGATAGATCTATCAACAGGATTCGCATTTACAATACCACATGTAAATAGTAGTTACCAAGCTACAGGGAAATATGCCAGTGGTACAACTCAACGTAGAATATATTTTTAAGTACTTGTGTCTATTTCATAAACATTTATAAAAGCAGCGCATGTATTCTCAGCCCAAAAATATATTGCAAAAGCAATTAAAAAGGGAGCAAATGAAACTCACTTTTGCCTTGAAGGTATTTAATTCGACTTAGTCTCCGATAGATATCACGAACCTAACCATATATATAATATATCAACATATTTTCTTTTTAAGTAATCGTTACATATATATATACTTTTAATACTTTTAATATTTTCTTAGTCCGTAGTTAGCAGTTCGATGTTAGTGGTCCACAATTAGTTGCTTAAATAAAATAAATAAAGACCCCATCGTATTCGTATTGATCAGAATTAATCTCGACCCATGGTACCATGTTGTCAAATGACGTGTTGCGTACATAAAGTACCGTGTTGTCAAATGATGTGTTGCGTACAATCATGAGGTCTTATGATTAATCTTCTAGTGTTGTTTACGGGTGGTCCTGAAATATATAAAATCAAATCATAAGTAATTATATATAAAATATCATATTAATTAGAAAAGATATGATTAATTTACTTTTTCTCCAAATATTTTCGTAGCTAAACTAGCTTCGGATACCCAATCTTGTTTTAGTCGTAGTTTCTTCATTACAACTCCGTTTTTGTTGGTTCAACTTGCCACTTCCTTGGATCGAGTCAAATTTTAAGAATATGAACTGAAAATACCTTAGTTTGTATTCGAAATCATAGGTTATAGGTCAAACTTTGGTGAAACTTATGAAAGTGATCATTTTCCATCATAAAAACAACATTTAATGATCATTTTTCTAAAAATACTTACACTTTGAGTTAAACCATGAAATTTTTATGCGTTAACATATTCATAAGAAATATCATTTTTCCAGAACATAAACTTCCAATTCAAAGTTCAAGATGGTTTTTAATTATCCAACCCAAAACAGCCCCCGGTTGCACTCTGACGACGTAGATTCAGTTTTTAAGATGTTCTTTGTAAAACCAAGTTATATTTTGTTAGGTTAGCATATCATTATGATATATTACAGGTCTTAAAGTATTTTAAAAGTCAAGTTAGAAGGATCTATTTAGTTTGCGAACAAGTTTGAAATCATTCAAACCATGTTCTTGTTGTTAAAATTTTATACCACAAAAATAAGATAGCTATATGAATATGAATTGAATATGAATTGAATAAGATTATGAACAAGGTTACTACCTCAAGTTACTTGGACAAAGTTACTGCAAAAGATAAGAAATAATCTTGGAATCAAATAGTGGTGGAGTTAGATTAAAAGGTTGGAAGTAAACTTCTTCAAATGGGTGGTTATTTTGATATGTTCTTGAAAGAGTTTTCTTATGGTGTTTAAGGCTTGTAATTGAAGCTAAATGATGAGGAAAATGCTTGGAGATGATCAAGTATGAAGTTAGGAGTATTTTGAGAGATAAATGAGGGTGTAGATATGAGAAAATGGAGTGAAGAAATGGTGTTCATTTATAAAAACGTTTTTAGTTTATAAAGAAAGAAAAGGATTCCTAATTTTGTTTTCTTACTAATAATTCATACTACTTGACAAATCCTAGTTATCTCATATCTAAGGCAGTAATAATGTTGATTAGGATGTTGATTTGATGTGTATATACCAATAGTAAATACGTATAGAAGCTGGGTATGATACGGGTACATATGTACCCTAGATATACGTATAGAAATCTTGAGGAAACGGAACGCGAATTCAAATATAGCTATCTTTTATGAATATACTTATATTGTTTTATGTATTTAAGTCCTTAAAAGTGATTAAATACATTATATATACGATACATTTATAAGCATTATAGATTATAAGTATATATATCAAAGAATGTTACGTATAGTTATCGTTTTGAAAACTTAAGTTAGTAGTTTCAAAATATACTTATAACTCATTGTCATTAGTACACAATGAGATGTTAAACCATCCTTAAATCATGTTAAATATATATAAATACATATATATACACAAACATATAATTATCGTATGTTATATAGTTCGTGATATCATCGGTCATATTGGACGGTCAAACGTTGTGTAAAACTCTTTTCAAAAACACAAGTCTCAACAATTTGGATTGCTTATCATGTTGGTATGGTTTAATTTATGTAAATATTAATCTCATAAGTATAATTTGGTCGAAAAATTCCGGGTCATTACAGTACCTACCCGTTAAAGAAATTTCATCCCCGAAATTTGATAGAGGTTGTTATGGATAACAATAAGAAGGTTTTCATGACAAATATAAGGTGATAATGGAGTTTTATCATCATTGAGTAATGTAGATAAAACGATTCGATTATGCGAAGAATATAAATGAGACTATCGTAAAAGAGTGAGATGAGTAAAATATATTCGTCTTAACAGATGACGTAGTTATGATTGATTTCCGGGATTTAAGGGATTTAAAGAGAATCTTACGTAATAAGATTTGGTTCTTTGGTGATTAAAGAAATCAGGATCTTCTTTGATTATATGCAATAATCTGTTTCGATTGCTCTGTCAGATATTTCACTATAAATTCACCCCTTCGTTTCCTTATTTTCCACGACTCACACCTTCTATTCTTTCTCCCTTGATTCTTACTTTAAAGCATTCATCAATATGCTCCATCCAGTCCTGATTCTTGATATACTCCTAACTTTTATATCTGTCATTCTTCTTTTTCATCTACCACCAGAAGAATCTATTTACTTCTACTATACTCTTGTGTTTATAGTGTTTCTAATTCTCCCGTGTCTCTATATTGCTATATGCATCAATATACACGGTTTGTAATTTCGGGGTTATTATCGGAGTTTATATTCTTCCTTATTTTTCGGAGCTTCATGCTTTCGTTTTCTCTTCCCGACTTCGAGTCAAGCGAGTAATGGTCCGGAATTTGTAGATATGAAATTCAGAATGAACATAGCTAATGCTCTAAGAAGAAAATGGTAATAGAACGATTTTGATTTGTTAAATTACCAGAATACCCTGGAGATGACCGAGTCATCCAGAAAAATATTCTCTTGATATGTTTAGAGATTAGATAGAATGTAAGAGTCGTGTAAATGGCACATGATGACGGTACTGTGAATCATCATGCTTTATTAGAAACTCAGCATGACTTACTGTAATATAATGACGTTGATCAAGTGTTATTATATTATACTAATCCATGCTTCAGTTCCCAACACTACTTCAAAACATTCATATTTTAAACTCGAAGGTTTCAGAATTTAGAAACTAACACAGTTTCTTTTATGCTGTAGATATTACGGAGAGATAAATGATCTCAGATAAGAATAGTTGTGAAAATATCGCCAGAAATATGGAGGATATTTATAATAGAACATACGAGAATATCTTAGAATTTCTAATATCAATGGATGATGAAGAAGATTTGTCTGTGAAGGTTTAGAATGAGAAATAAGATGTTTGCTAACGATTTCAGCAGGCACAGAATCATTTGGATTCTTTGAAGGCAAACTTATTCTTTGTGATTTGTCCACGGCTTTCTTCATAGTTTCGCATAATCCGCTTTTCGGTACTAAATTTTCTATCGAGCGTTCCTTACACTCCTTTCTTTATCATCAAACTTTTAGCCATTAAGATCATCTACAACATGCTGCTTCGTCAGCATTTTCAAAGTTAACTGATCTGGGTCATCGGTTATCAAACCGAGGTAGTTTCAGGAGAATTGTGTTTTTAGAATGATTAATCGCTGATGGTAATATTGTGGAATATAAAAGGTTCCCTAGTAACAATAAAGAGTACGCATATATATCGCGGTTATAATAAAGTTGTTTCAGATGAAAAGTCGGAGTTGACTTGCTGGAGCTGTGACAAAATTAGCTACTTTGGAAAGGGATTGCAAAACGATCTTCGGTAATAACAATGTCAAAGGAACTAGAACAGATACGTGTCAAACGTTTACTCAGTTTCCGAGGGTTTTTCAGGTGCATAACTATATGCATCAATCTTTTCTTCCGTAGATGAAGTGCGGTTGGTTTATCCTCTCGGTTGAGTTGTTTTTAAGAATCATGATAGATTTGAACGCTGATTGTAATCGTCGAGATACAATGAGGTTTAAGATGAAATCAAGTGGCAATCTTGAAGAAATGTTTAGTTTCCTATGTTATAATCAATATTTTAATTCATTTTAATTGTCCAATGTCATTAGTCCACAGTCGATAGTCCACAGTAACAGTCCAATAATTCATATATAGTTTAATATATAATATACGAATTAATTAATACGTGTCGTGACCCGTATACGTCTCAGACTCGATCACAACTCAAACTATATATATTATTGTAGAATCAACATCAACCCTGTATAGAGAACTCGATCATTACTGCATATAGAGTGTCTATGGTGATTCCAAATAATATATATATATGCATCGATATGATATGTCAAAACATTGTATACGTGTCCCGATATTTAAAGTGCGTAAAATAATTACAGAAATTAAATGACGATAAATAAAAGTGCGATAATTAAATTGCGATAAATAAACTGCGATAAATAAAATGTAATCAGTTAGCTAGGAACAGTTAGCTGGAACAGTTAGCGTGGATTCTTAACAAATTTTTTCATAGTTAATTTGTTTATTTCTAACAGATTTTATTTTGTCATATGTTTTCTTCATATGCCACTTGTTGGATTCTGGGAAGTCAAAATCCAAATATGAAATTGAATGAAAATGGTTATTCTGCGGTGAACAGATACGTATATCGGTGGTTGTAAGTAGGATAGTAAATGACTGTTGAATCAGCTTCGACGAATGTACAATGTAACTTATTAAGATGAAATCTAATTATTCCTCGAGTATTACCTACCCGTTAAAAAAAAATTTCACCATTAATATTTTGTACAAAAGAACTTTTAATTACAATCTTTATGAAAACATATATACATATATATTTTCTTCAGATGAAATCATGAATTTAATGAGTTAATATGATATTAATCTCATTTGCTTTTCGGTTTGAGCTAGAATAAGAAATCTCTAAAACTTTTTGAAACCACATATTCTTCGCAGAATATCAATGAAGTTATGGATCAATACTTCATCATTCATTATTGTTGGTACTCCTTAGTATCAATGGTGCGTATGATGTTGATGTTTGTGGGACAGATTATGATGTCGAGACGTGTGATGCGGATGTTGTTTGTTAGTGGTGATGATGGTATTGTTGATGTTATTGATGGTGGTGCTAATTATGCTGCTGGTGCTGCTGCCGGTGTTTGCAACCTTCGCACCATGTTCTCCAAAGCCGTCACGTTAGCGCGAAGTTCGTTAACTTCTGCTAGTACACCGGGATGATTGGCGGTTGGAGCGAGCGAATGAACAAGATTTGTAATATGGGATAGTAAATAATCGTGACGAGATACTCTAGAAATGAGAGAGAAAATGGTATTTCGAATAGGTTCGCCGGTAAGTGCTTCAGGTTCATCACTAAGAGGGAAATTTGGTGGATGGAATGGATCACCTTCTTCTTGTCTCCAGTGATTTAGTATATTATGAACCCATCCCCATTTTATCCAAAATAGATGATGGGAAATTGGTTGATCCATTCCGGTGACGCTGCTTTCGGAGCCCGAATGGAAATTCATATCGACATAACTGTCGGAATCTGAAGAATTCGAACTAGTTGCGGAATCCATCTTGTATAATGGGGAAAATGAATTTTTGGTATGGAATAGATTATAGGAGTTAGATTTGGTACTCTTCAATACATAATTTACATATGTATATATAATACCAAAATCCCGTAAATTACGGAGAATCTTTGAAAAGATATCAGTCAAAGTTCGCAATAACAGATATGCTAAGATAAGAATTCGTCTATACACTATCAATGCAGTAAATGCAGTAAAACGTGTCTAGACTTATGAATGATAAGCAGGTAATTTCCTAAGGATGATAAGCAGATGATTTTCAACTAGAAATGATAAGCAAAACTTTTGACATGTAGACACGGTCGAAGTCCAGACTCATTAATGCAACCTAACAACTACTAGTTAGACACATTAATGCAAGACCTGGTTCGCTACGACCACCGATCTGATACCAACTGAAAGTTGGGGACGCATCCCACTCAGTGCCTTCCCAGCTAACCGCCTGGTGACCACTGAGCGTACCTCAGACACTGATTTTACGGCCCGCCTCTCGGCAACGTATAGTCAACCCTAATAGGGACCGCGAGGAGTAAGAGCCAATGCTTCGTCACAGGTAACACTGTGAGAACCCCCTCTACGATTAACCCGCTAATAAACGGCATTAAACCAGCTCTGATACCAATATGAAAGGACCCGTCCTAATCCACCTGGACGAAGTCATCAACATTTGGTCCCATTGCGATGATCGGCTCCAAGTAATGTCCTTATATTTAGCAAATGCACAGCGGAAGACTTAATTCGTACCTGAGAATAAACATGCTTTAAAGTGTCAACCAAAAGGTTGGTGAGTTCATAGGTTTATCATAACAATCATTTCAATATGTTAATAGACCACAAGATTTCATAATCATAAACATAATACACTCGCAAGTGTATGTAAAGCATTCTAAGTGGTTGAGCACTTGGTAACCATACTTAACATTTAATCAACGTCGCATATTCCCTTTATTATGAAATCTCACTACACCGTACCAAGTGAGTCACCAAAACGAAGTACTGTGCAACCATTGAATACTGGTCGTCCAGTCCGGTTGGGGTTGTCAGGCTCGATAGATCTATCAACAGGATTCGCGTTTACAATACCACATGTAAATAGTAGTTACCAAGCTACAGGGAAATATGCCAGTGGTACAACTCAACGTAGAATATATTTTTAAGTACTTGTGTCTATTTCGTAAACATTTATAAAAGCAGCGCATGTATTCTCAGCCCAAAAATATATTGCAAAAGCAATTAAAAAGGGAGCAAATGAAACTCACTTTTGCCTTGAAGGTATTTAATTCGACTTAGTCTCCGATAGATATCACGAACCTAACCATATATATAATATATCAACATATTTTCTTTTTAAGTAATCGTTACATATATATATACTTTTAATACTTTTAATATTTTCTTAGTCCGTAGTTAGCAGTTCGATGTTAGTGGTCCACAATTAGTTGTTTAAATAAAATAAATAAAGACCCCATCGTATTCGTATTGATCAGAATTAATCTCGACCCATGGTACCATGTTGTCAAATGACGTGTTGCGTACATAAAGTACCGTGTTGTCAAATGATGTGTTGCGTACAATCATGAGGTCTTATGATTAATCTTCTAGTGTTGTTTACGGGTGGTCCTGAAATATATAAAATCAAATCATAAGTAATTATATATAAAATATCATATTAATTAGAAAAGATATGATTAATTTACTTTTTCTCCAAATATTTTCGTAGCTAAACTAGCTTCGGATACCCAATCTTGTTTTAGTCGTAGTTTCTTCATTACAACTCCGTTTTTGTTGGTTCAACTTGCCACTTCCTTGGATCGAGCCAAATTTTAAGAATATGAACTGAAAATACCTTAGTTTTTATTCAAAATCATAGGTGATAGGTCAAACTTTGGTGAAACTTATGAAAGTGATCATTTTCCATCATAAAAACAACATTTAATGATCATTTTTCTAAAAATACTTACACTTTGAGTTAAACCATGAAATTTTTATGTGTTAACATATTCATAAGAAATATCATTTTTCCAGAACATGAACTTCCAATTCAAAGTTCAAGATGGTTTTTAATTATCCAACCCAAAACAGCCCCCGGTTACACTCTGACGACGTAGATTCAGTTTTTAAGATGTTCTTTGTAAAACCAAGTTATATTTTGTTAGGTTAGCATATCATTATGATATATTACAGGTCTTAAAGTGTTTTAAAAGTCAAGTTAGAAGGATCTATTTAGTTTGCGAACAAGTTTGAAATCATTCAAACCATGTTCTTGTTGTTAAAATTTTATACCACAAAATAAGATAGCTATATGAATATGAATTGAATATGAATTGAATAAGATTATGAACAAGGTTACTACCTCAAGTTACTTGGACAAAGTTACTGCAAAAGATAAGAAATAATCTTGGAATCAAATAGTGGTGGAGTTAGATCAAAAGGTTGGAAGTAAACTTCTTCAAATGGGTGGTTATTTTGATATGTTCTTGAAAGAGTTTTCTTATGGTGTTTAAGGCTTGTAATTGAAGCTAAATGATGGGGAAAATGCTTGGAGATGATCAAGTATGAAGTTAGGAGTATTTTTAGAGATAAATGAGGGTGTAGATATGAGAAAATGGAGTGAAGAAATGGTGTTCATTTATAAAAACGTTTTTAGTTTATAAAGAAAGAAAAGGATTCCTAATTTTGTTTTCTTACTAATAATTCATACTACTTGACAAATCCTAGTTACCTCATATCTAGGGCAGTAATAATGTTGATTAGGATGTTGATTTGATGTGTATATACCAATAGTAAATACGTATAGAAGCTGGGTATGATACGGGTACATATGTACCCTAGATATACGTATAGAAATCTTGAGGAAACGGAACGAGAATTCAAATATAGCTATCTTTTGTGAATATACTTATATTGTTTTATGTATTTAAGTCCTTAAAAGTGATTAAATACATTATATATACGATACATGTATAAGCATTATAGATTATAAGTATATATATCAAAGAATGTTACGTATAGTTATCGTTTTGAAAACTTAAGTTAGTAGTTTCAAAATATACTTATAACTCATTGTCATTAGTACACAATGAGATGTTAAACCATCCTTAAATCATGTTAAATATATATAAATACATATATATACACAAACGTATAATTATCGTATGTTATATAGTTCGTGATATCATCGGTCATATTGGACGGTCAAAGGTTGTGTAAAACTCTTTTCAAAAACACAAGTCTCAACAATTTGGATTGCTTATCATGTTGGTATGGTTTAATTTATGTAAATATTAATCTCATAAGTATAATTTGGTAGGAAAAATCCGGGTCATTACAGTACCTACCCGTTAAAGAAATTTCGTCCCCGAAATTTGATAGAGGTTGTTATGGATAACAATAAGAAGGTTTTCATGACAAATATAAGGTGATAATGGAGTTTTATCATCATTGAGTAATGTAGATAAAACGATTCGATTATGCGAAGAATATAAATGAGACTATCGTAAAAGAGTGAGATGAGTAAAATATATTCGTCTTAACCGATGACGTAGTTATGATCGATTTCCGGGATTTAAGGGATTTAAAGAGAATCTTACGTAATAAGATTTGGTTCTTTGGTGATTAAGGAAATCAGGATCTTCTTTGATTATATGCAATAATCTGTTTCGATTGCTCTGTCGGATATTTCACTATAAATTCACCCCTTCGTTTCCTTATTTTCCACGACTCACACCTTCTATTCTTTCTCCCTTGATTCTTACTTTAAAGCATTCATCAATATGCTCCATCCAGTCCTGATTCTTGATATACTCCTAACTTTTATATCTGTCATTCTTCTTTTTCATCTACCACCAGAAGAATCTATTTACTTCTACTATACTCTTGTGTTTATAGTGTTTCTAATTCTCCCGTGTCTCTATATTGCTATCTGCATCAATATACACGGTTTGTAATTTCGGGGTTATTATCGGAGTTTATATTCTTCCTTATTTTTCGGAGCTTCATGCTTTCGTTTTCTCTTCCGGACTTCGAGTCAAGCGAGTAATGGTCCGGAATTTGTAGATATGAAATTCAGAATGAACATAGCTAATGCTCTAAGAAGAAAATGGTAATAGAACGATTTTGATTTGTTAAATTACCAGAATACCCTGGAGATGACCGAGTCATCCAGAAAAATATTCTCTTGATATGTTTAGAGATTAGATAGAATGTAAGAGTCGTGTAAATGGCACATGATGACGGTACTGTGAATCATCATGCTTTATTAGAAACTCAGCATGACTTACTGTAATATAATGACGTTGATCAAGTGTCATTATATTATACTAATCCATGCTTCAGTTCCCAACACTACTTCAAAACATTAATATTTTAAACTCGAAGGTTTCAGAATTTAGAAACTAACACAGTTTCTTTTATGTTGAAGATATTACGGAGAGATAAATGATCTCAGATAAGAATAGTTGTGAAAATATCGCCAGAAATATGGAGGATATTTATAATATAACATACGAGAATATCTTAGAATTTCTAATATCAATGGATGATGAAGAAGATTTGTCTGTGAAGGTTTAGAATGAGAAATAAGATGTTTGCTAATGATTTCAGCAGGCACAGAATCATTTGGATTCTTTGAAGGCAAACTTATTCTTTGTGATTTATCCACGGCTTTCTTCATAGTTTCGCATAATCCGCTTTTCGGTACTAAATTTTCTATCGAGCGTTCCTAACACTCCTTTCTTTATCATCAAACTTTTAGCCATTAAGATCATCTACAACATGCTGCTTCGTCAGCATTTTCAAAGTTAACTGATCTGGGTCATCGGTTATCAAACCGAAGTAGTTTCAGGAGAATTGTGTTTTTAGAATGATTAATCGCTGATGGTAATATTGTGGAATATAAAAGGTTCCCCAGTAACAATAAAAAGTACGCATATATATCGCGGTTATAATAAAGTTGTTTTGGATGAAAAGTCGGAGTCGACTTGCTGGAGCTGTGACAAAATTAGCTACTTTGGAAAGGGATTGCAAAACGATCTTCGGTAATAACAATGTCAAAGGAACTAGAACAGATACGTGTCAAACGTTTACTCAGTTTCCGAGGGTTTTTCAGGTGCATAACTATATGCATCAATCTTTTCTTTTGTAGATGAAGTGCGGTTGGTTTATCCTCTCGGTTGAGTTGTTTTTAAGAATCATGATAGATTTGAACGCTGATTGTAATCGTCGAGATACAATGAGGTTTAAGATGAAATCAAGTGGCAATCTTGAAGAAATGTTTAGTTTCCTATGTTATAATCAATATTTTAATTCATTTTAATTGTCCAATGTCATTAGTCCACAGTAACAGTCCAATAATTCATATATAGTTTAATATATAATATACGAATTAATTAATACGTGTCGTGACCCGTATACGTCTCAGACTCGATCACAACTCAAACTATATATATTATTGTAGAATCAACCTCAACCCTGTATAGATAACTCGATCATTACTGCATATAGAGTGTCTATGGTGATTCCAAATAATATATATATATGCATCGATATGATATGTCAAAACATTGTATACGTGTCCCGATATTTAAAGTACGTAAAATAATTACAGAAATTAAATGACGATAAATAAAAGTGCGATAATTAAATTGCGATAAATAAACTGCGATAAATAAAATGTAATCAGTTAGCTAGGAACAGTTAGCTGGAACAGTTAGCGTGGATTCTTAACAAATTTTTTCATAGTTAATTTGTTTATTTCTAACAGATTTTATTTTGTCATATGTTTTCTTCATATGCCACTTGTTGGATTCTGGGAAGTCAAAATCCAAATATGAAATTGAATGAAAATGGTTATTCTGCAGTGAACAGATACGTATATCGGTGGTTGTAAGTAGGATAGTAAATGACTGTTGAATCAGCTTCGACGAATGTACAATGTAACTTATTAAGATGAAATCTAATTATTCCTCGGGTATTACCTACCCGTTAAAAAAAAATTTCACCAAAAATATTTTGTACAAAAGAAATTTTAATTACAATCTTTATGAAAACATATATACATATATATTTTCTTCAGATGAAATCGTGAATTTAATGAGTTAATATGATATTAATCTCATTTGCTTTTCGGTTTGAGCTAGAATAAGAAATCTCTAAAACTTTTTGAAACCACATATTCTTCGCAGAATATCAATGAAGTTATGGATCAATACTTCATCATTCATTATTGTTGGTACTCCTTAGTATCAATGGTGCGTATGATGTTGATGTTTGTGGGACAGATTATGATGTCGAGACGTGTGATGCGGATGTTGTTTGTTAGTGGTGATGATGGTATTGTTGATGTTATTGATGGTGGTGCTGATTATGCTGCTGGTGCTGCTGCCGGTGTTTGCAACCTTCGCACCATGTTCTCCAAAGCCGTCACGTTAGCGCGAAGTTCGTTAACTTCTGCTAGTACACCGGGATGATTGGCGGTTGGAGCGAGCGAATGAAAAAGATTTGTAATATGGGATAGTAAATAATCGTGATGAGATACTCTAGAAATGAGAGAGAAAATGGTGTTTCGAATAGGTTCGCCGGTAAGTGCTTCAGGTTCATCGCCAAGAGGGCAATTTGGTGGATGGAATGGATCACCTTCTTCTTGTCTCCAGTGATTTAGTATATTACGAACCCATCCCCATTTTATCCAGAATAGATGATGGGAAATTGGTTGATCCATTCCGGTGACGCTGCTTTCAGAGCCTGAATGGAAATTCATATCGGCATAACTGTCGGAATCTGAAGAATTCGAACTAGTTGCGGAATCCATCTTGTATAATGGGGAAAATGAATTTTTGGTATGGAATAGATTATAGGAGTTAGATTTGGTACTCTTCAATACATAATATACATATGTATATATAATACCAAAATCCCGTAAATTACGGAGAATCTTTGAAAAGATATCAGTCAAAGTTCGCAATAACAGATATGCTAAGATAAGAATTCGTCTATACACTATCAATGCAGTAAATGCAGTAAAACGTGTCTAGACTTATGAATGATAAGCAGGTAATTTCCTAAGGATGATAAGCAGATGATTTTCGACTAGAAATGATAAGCAAAACTTTTGACATGTAGACACGGTCGAAGTCCAGACTCATTAATGCATCCTAACAACTACTAGTTAGACACATTAATGCAAGACCTGGTTCGCTACGACCACCGCTCTGATACCAACTGAAAGTTGGGGACGCATCCCACTCAGTGCCTTCCCAGCTAACCGCCCGGTAACCACTGAGCGTACCTCAGACACTGATTTTACGGCCCGCCTCTCGGCAACGTACAGCCAACCCTAATAGGGACCGCGAGGAGTAAGAGCCAATGCTTCATCACAGGTAACACTGTGAGAACCCCCTCTACGATTAACCCGCTAATAAACGGCATTAAACTAGCTCTGATACTGTGACAACCCGGAAATTTCCAATCAAATTTAAACTTTATCTTTATATTATTCCGACACGATAAGCAAAGTTTGTTAAGTTAAATCTCAAGAATTTTAAATTGTGTTCATACATTCATTATAACCTCGACCTAATTCAGACGATTCACGAACTGTTATATATAAATAAATATGTATATATATGTATATATATATATTATAACTTGAGAATATTAATAAAGTATTAAACGTATAATACTTTACGTGATCGTATTTATTTCAATATGTTTATCGATTGAATTAGAAGATAATATCAAATTGTTGATTTATCAGATACATTATGATATGATTACGAGTCTATGTTATGAGGTTCACTGTGATTTAAGAAATCTATTCTTTTTGACAACATTCGGAAAATGGTAAAGTGATTTATAAGTAAGAACGTGAAGTGTAAATAACTTAGATGTTGGATATCAACAAGTTAAGTAGCTCGACATTTTTCATTAAGATGATTTCATACGTTTATTTAACCTTTGAACTTTATCCCATGCTTCACCAACAAACTGTAATTTAAAAACTTGAAACCTATTATGAATATATATGATTCTACTTTTTTTAAAACATTTTATGATATAACGATTTCCATTATTTTAACCTTTAAACAAAATGATTCTTAAAAATATATTTGGTTTTGGAAAACAAAATTATTATATTTATTTGATTTAGTTTCAAACGTACAAAAACGTTTTCAGTTTAAAAAGAACTTTATTATTAAAACATATATAACTTTTATAAATATCTAGAACCACTTTTGACAACTCATTACTTAACCAGTATGATAAAGATAACGATATTTATATTTTATTTTATTAAATATATATAACGATTTAAATTAATATTATATATATTTATACGCGTATTATACGTACATAGTTTTATACTTTTACTATACTTAAACTTTACCTTTACTTTATTTTTACTTTACTTTAACTTTAATAATTCACTTTAATAATTCAAACTTTAATAATTCACTTTAATAATTCATACTTTAATAATTCATACTTTAATAATTCAAAAATCTATTATAAATAGAATTCAATAGGTTTCATTATTTCATAGAAACTTGAAAATATTTTTCTCTAAACTCTCTCAATCGATTTACATATATATATTTACTCCGTATTATTTCAAGATATTATTAGTATACATAAAATATTACGTCAGAGTGCTGTCCGAGTGATTTCGAAATTGTTTTTCGAGTGGGATTGGATTAAGGAAATTATGGGTTATAGCTATGGAGGTGATTGGTATGGTTCATGGGTATGCTCGTGAGGTCAATATAGTGTTTATCATCTCCATTGCGTCTACGTACCTTTCCTGCAATATTGAATCTCAATATTGATACGTGAGTACTCATAATTTAACTTTTACATACTAATAGTGTATCCCTGACTAGTGCTCGAGTATATAGGATTATGCATGTTTGTACTTTTGATATTGCCTTTAGTTAGGTTATGTTGAATCCTGAATTAGTTATATATGCGACTGAGATAAGGTATAAGATATGCATGTCGTTGGAAAGCTAGCGAAAAATTAAGAACTTTTCATTTAGATATCGAATGATTTCGATGAACGGAATTTGAAGTTATAGTCCATCGAATTTTTGTATTATTATTAAAAATGATTATTATTATCGTTGTTATTATCGTCGTTCTAGTTTTATCTTATTATTATTATTATTATTATTATCTTTATCAATAAAAGGATTTATCATTAAAAATTGTTATTTTTTATTATTACTATCGTTATTATCGTTAAAGTTATAATTAGTATTATTATTATTATCCAATTATTATTATTATTATTATTATTATTATTATTATTATTATTATTATTATTATTATTATTATTATTATTATTATTATTATTATTATTATTATTATTATTATTATTATTATTATTATTATTATTGGTATTATTATTATTATTATCATTATTAATATATATATCATTATTTAAAAATGGTTATTGTTATTGTTATTATTATTATTACTATATTATCATTAAGATAATTATTAGTATTATCGTTAATAATGTTATAGTAACTATCATTATTAATATTAGTGTAATTAAAACAAATATTTGTAACACCTAATTATTTTGATTACTATTATTATCATTATTACGAACACGATATAAAATACGATTAAAAGCTATTAAACGAAACGATTAGGAAATAATCGGTAAGAGTATCATGATGAAATTAAAATATTATAAGATATTGATTTAGATAAAATTATCGTTCTTATTATTTTTATCATTACTATTATTATTAAAATTATCGTTAGTATTAAAACTATCATTTTAACAAAAATTATCATTTTAATAGAAATGTCATTATTACTATAAAATATCATTATTATTATTATTATTATTTTAAATAGAATTATTATTTTAAAGATAATATTAAAAATTATCGTAAATATTAAAGTTATCATAATTAGAATTATCGTTTTATCATAATGTCATCTTAGTAATTATAAATATTGATATTTTTATAATAATAATTATTATTACAAAATAATACAACTTTTACTTACTATCATTATAGATATTATTTTATCAAATAAATATTTGATACAAACATATTTTACTACGTGTAATAACTTACTTTAATAATACGTATCATATTATCTTTATAACATTAAATGAACCCTATAAATTTTATTACTTAATATATATAAAAGTATATTTTATTATATAAATATAATATAAAATTTTATTTATTAATAAATAAATTATATTATTTACTCTAATAAATCTTTTAAAAATATTTAAAAATATAAAACGACGATATTTAAACTATATATTAATCATGTATAAATTTTTGGAAATTATTTTGAGTCAAATTTACTTTTGTTGACTTTTGCATATTAGTCTCGAGCATTAGGATTGTGGTACACTATGACTTGACCTAATTTGTTAGACAAATATTGACCAACACATAAATATATATAATTAATTTAGGTTCGTGAATCCGAGGCCAACCTTGCACTTGTTCAATGACGTTATATGTATTTTTACTACAAAATACAGTATGGTGAGTTTCATTTGCCTTTTTACCCTTTATATTTTTGGGACTGAGAATACATGCGCTTTTATAAATGTTTGACGAAATAGACACAAGTAATTGAAACTACATTCTATGGTTGAATTATCGAAATCGAATATGCCCCTTTTTATTAAAGTCTGGTAATCTAAGAATTAGGGAACAGACACCCTAATTGACGCGAATCCTAAAGATAGATCTATTGGCCCTAACAAACCCCATCCAAAGTACCGGATGCTTTAGTACTTCGAAATTATATCATGTCCGAAGGAGGATCCCGGAATGATAGGGGATATTCTTATATGTATCTAGTTAATGTCGGTTACCAGGTGTTCACCATATGAATGATTATTTTTTGTCTCTATGCATGGGACGTATATT
The DNA here is from genome assembly GCF_046630445.1 of Rutidosis leptorrhynchoides. Lineage (NCBI taxonomy): Eukaryota > Viridiplantae > Streptophyta > Magnoliopsida > Asterales > Asteraceae > Rutidosis > Rutidosis leptorrhynchoides. The sequence goes on along the minus strand of NC_092336.1, from coordinate 73,822,869 downwards.
TATGAGAACTGGAAATGAAATTCTTGTGGTCTATTAAAATGATGGAAATAAATGATTATGATAAACTAATGAACTCACCAACCTTTTGGTTGACACTTTAAAGCATGTTTATTCTCAGGTGTTAAAGAAATCTTCCGCTGTGCATTTGCTCATTTTAAAGATATTACTTGGAGTCTTTCATAGCATATTTCGAAGAACATTGCATTCGAGTCATTGAGTTCATCAAAGATTATTATTAAATCAATTTATAGTTGGATAGTGGATATTATGAAATGGTATGCATGCCTGTCAATTTTTGATGTAAAGAAAGATTGTCTTTTAAAAACGAATGCAATGTTTGTAAAATGTATCATATAGAGGTCAAATACCTCGCAATGTAATCAACTATTGTGAATCGTTTATAATGTATATGAACGGGTCCTTTCAGTTGGTATCAGAGCGGTGGTCTTAGCGAACCAGGTCTGCATTAGTGTGTCTAACTGATAAGTCGTTAGGATGCATTAGTGAGTCTGGACTTCGACCGTGTCTGCATGTCAAAAGTTTTGCTTATCATTTCTAGTCGAAAATCATCTGCCTATCATCCATAGGAAATTACCTGCTTATCATTATTAGTCTAGACACGTCTTGCTACATTAATTGCATGAGTAGTGTATAGACAAACTTCATATCTTAGCGTATCTGCTAAATCATATCTTATCGTATCTGTTACTTTAAACTTTACCTGACATACCTCGCAAATTCCTCCGTAATCTATGAAATCTTTTGATCTCTATATATAGTTATCCTATGTAAATAGGATACCACCCGATAGCCAAAAAAAATCATTTTTATATCGAAAATCCTTTATCCAATCGTACGAAATGGAATTTGTCATCAGTTCAAGTCACTCGGATTCTGAAATGGAATCTCACTCAAGCTCCGAAAGCAGTGTGACCGGAATGGATCAACCAATCAGTCATCACCTATTCTGGATGAATTGGGGATGGGTTCGTAGCCTCCACAATCATTGGAAACAAGAAGAAGGCGATCCTTTCCATCCACCACATTGCCCTCTTGGCGAAGAACCTGAAGCACTTACCGGCGAACCTGTTCGAGACACCATTTTCTCTCTCATTTCCAGAGTATCTCGTCACGATTATATACTACATCAAATTCTAGATTTTATTTATCCGCTCGTTCCGACCGACAATCATCCTGGAATAATAGAAGAAGTCAACGAACTTCGCGCTCGGGTAGTGGCTTTGGAGAATATGGTGCAGAGATTACAAACACCAGCAGCAGCACCAGCAGCATAACCAGTACCACCATCATCAACGCCAACAGTACCATTACCACCTCCAACCACAACCGCGTTGTAAACCTCAACTTCACAATCTGTCCCACAAGCATCAACATCATACGCACCATAGATACCAAGGAGTACCAACAACAATAACTGATGAAGTATTAATTCATAACTTCATTGGAGAAACATTCTGCGGTGATTATATAATCTCTAAAGTCTTAGAGATTATCTAATTTAGCCCTAACCATAAATCAGTTAAGCGAACCAAAATGATAGAAGGAAGAGTAGAAACCCTGACAAAAATGGTGTGTGATTAACAAGTTAAACTTGTTTTACCAACAGCATCAACAGTACCGTCAACGTCACCAGCATCGTCAGTACAGTCAACATCAGAATCAACAACACCTATAACATCACAAACTCCGTCAGTTCAAGAATCACTGTGGACATCATTACGAATCAATAACGTGTATATTGTATCAACAAGTTATGAAGAATTAACTCATTCCCTCTGAAGAAATTATATATATATTTTATATATATATATATATTTTTTGAAATAAAAAATAAATCTTTCCGTGCTAAGCTATTATGTGTGAATCTTAACTACTCAGTTAATTCATATTAAAAATATGCAATAATGTACGTCCCTCACTCGCGACTTAACTATCGTTAACTACAATCTCTGTCTCAATTCAACAAATTCCAATTCCTAATAAATCAAGTATATATTTGATTTTACACTTCATCATTGATGTAACCGAAACTTTTCAGATAACATCATTCGTACTTTGCGAAGTTCACAAAAATTTAACGAAAACCAACATCACATCTCAACAAATAACGAAGTATTGATTCATAATTTCAATATTATTGAAGAAATACTTATGAAACCTCTAAACCTTCAAGGAATTATTCAATTCTAGTTCCAACCGTAAATCGAATGAGTTTAATTTAGTATTAACTCATTAAAATCTATGTTACATCTGAGGAGAATATATACATATAAATTTTCATAAAGACTGTAATAAAATTCTTATATACAAAATATTAATTGTGAAAATTTTTTAACGGGTAGGTAATACTCGAGAGATATATATAAATTCACAATTAATATGTTACATTCTTCGAATCAGATTAAGCAAATTATCAATTATACTTCCTACTTTCACAATAATATACATTCTTTCATAGAAATCAAAACAACCATACTCATTCAAACCCAATTAAGTATTCTGATTTTAAAATCTCAGAATTCAATTCGAGATATAACCGGTACCATTACTTTTAGATTCCTACATCTTTCAAAGCTATACTTTGACTTCAAAAGTGTGTTAGAACATCAAATGTATACAAACGATTACAATCTATGTTCAAACCCTTCGAAAATCTCTGAAGACACTTCAAATAATGAGCAATCGAGATGATGATCCAACCACATATTACCCACAGTTATGTACTTAAAAAGCTCTCGAAACCAAAGTCATAATTCAACACATATCTGTGTCAGATCTTTTGGCATTTATTAGCAAAAATAACCTTGCAATTCCTTTGCAAAGTAGCAAATTATATCACAGCTCCAGCAAGACAACTTCGATTTTTTCATTCGGAGTAGCCTTATCATAATTTTGATATATGTGATTACCCTTTTGTTACCGGAGAACCTTTCATATTCCACCACATTAGCAATAAACTTACCAACAACTTCACTGATCTTGGGCATTCCGAAGAATCTTTATATTTATCGAAACCTCATCATTTACTCATCTGCCTCTTGTAACGAGAATTGTCATACGAATCATTGGGAGTTAGCAATCAATATTTTGAAATCTCACAGCATGTTGATGCCAACAGTTATACATAACGTCTATTTCCAATGCTTACCTAATTCGAATGTGAAGTTTCTGAAAAACACTCTGAACCGCGAACTAGTTCTCGAAATGCTGATGAAGCAACAAAAACTGTAAACGACCTTAGCAGTAAAAAGTTTGATGATAAAGATTAGTGTATTAACAAAGCTCAGAAATAGAGAAGTTTTGGAACTGGAAAACGGATTGAGCAAAGTATGAAGGAGGCTGCGGATAAATCACAAAGACTGAACCTGCCTTCAAAGAATCCAAATGATTCAGTGTCTGCTGAAGTCATTAACGAATACCTTGCTCCTGACACTAAACCCTTACAGACAATATTCTTCATCATCCTCTGATATTAGAAATTCTAAGATATCATCGTATCTTTCATTATAAATATCCTCCATATTTCTGAAGATATTTCCATAACTATTCTTATCTGGAATCATTTATCTCTTTGCGCTATCTGTATTACATCAAAAAGGAAACTGTTTAGTTCCTATACTCTGTAAACCTTTGAGTTTAAAATATGAAGGTTTTTGAAGTAGTGTTGGAAACTGAAGCATGAGTTAGTATAATATAATGACACTTGATCAACGTGATTATATTACAGTAATTCATGCTGAGTTTCTAAATGGAACGTGATGATTCACAGATCATAATATCATCATGTGCCATGTTATACGACTATTGTATTAAATTTAACCTCTAAAATATCAAGAAAATATTTCTTGATGATTCGGCCTTTTCCAAGGTATTCTAGTAATTTGACAAGTCAAGATCGTGCCATCACAATTTCCTTCCTAGAACATTAACAATGTTCATTCCGAAAATCATATTTGTCAATTCTGGACCATTACAAGCGGTGCTTAATCGCAAGAAGAAGAAACGAAAGGATAAAACTCCGAAATAGAAATTGGGGTATAAATTGCAGCAAATAAAAGAGAGCATTAACTGTGGATGACAATGATTATAGAAGATAGAAACAGAGACTTTGAAATATAAGGGAAGATATAAAGCCCAACGACAAACCAAAAATTATAAACCATATATATCGATGCATTTAGCAATATAAAGACACGGGAGAACTAGAAACACTATAAACCCAAGAGTATAGTAGAAGTAAATAGATTCTTTCGGCGGTAGATGAAAAAGAAGAATGACCGATATGAAAGTTATAAGTATATCGAGAATCAGAACTGGATGGAGCATATTGATGAATACTTTAAAATATGAGTTGAGGGGGAAAGAATAGAAGGTGATGAAACATGACTAGGAACTTAGAAATCAACATATTTAACTCACACAATGACGGAATAAGTGAATCAAACCCTCTAGTGAATAGGTTAAGCTTTTTGTGATTAATTTAGTCATACCACAACTAAATCAAGTGTGATTAGATCAACACCTAGAGCTATTATTCACCACCTGGGTGATTTGGGTTGAGAGAGAATCGGAGGAGCTCACCAGATCTGAGTGTGTGTAACAAATGAGAGGGTTAACCTAAAAATGAAGAACATAAGACTTTATATACCCCTGCTGTTGACTCACCCGTACGATTCATCCATCACACATACGAGTTGGCTTCATCAGCCGTACGGGTGATCACTCACTAGTGTCTTCTCATTTAGGTTGTAATTGTGACTTAGCTCAGCATCAATTGTGCGTATGAGCCTGTCAGCCGTATGAGTGAGGCTTCACTTGGACGTCTGACTAAGTCTAACATAGTCAAACATCCACATCTCGTTCCTGCAGTTGCTGTAACCACATACAAACACGGATAGGATAATAACGAACGATCATGGTGGCCTGTAAACTGTTGTACCTGCAATGGACGTGGGTAGATGTCTAGGGACTTGCATAAAATGCATCAACAGAAGGTGTGAGTTGTAAGAAAAGGAAGGAGGTGAATTTATAAGAAAATCTCCGACAGAACAATTAAAATGGACGATCGCATTTAAAGCGGATCCTAATTCCTTTTGTTACCGGAGAATCAAATCTTATTACAAAGATTTTCTTCAAATCCCTTGAAATCTGGAAATCAATCATATCTACGTCAAATGATAAGATGAAACTACACTTACTCATTTCACTCTTCTATGTTAGCTTCATTCGTACTCTTCATATAAATGGATTGTTTATCCAAATTATTCGCTGATGATAAAACTCTAATTTTCAGCCTGTATGCATCATGAAAACATACTTATTATCATTCACGACCTTTCCACTCAAATTTCGGGACGAAATTTCTTTAACGGGTAGGTACTGTGACAACCCGGAAATTTCCAATCAAATTTAAACTTTATCTTTATATTATTCCGACACGATAAGCAAAGTTTGTTAAGTTAAATCTCAAGAATTTTAAATTGTGTTCATACATTCATTATAACCTCGACCAAATTCAGACGATTCACGAACTGTTATATATAAATAAATATGTATATATATGTATATATATATATTATAACTTGAGAATATTAATAAAGTATTAAACGTATAATACTTTACGTGATCGTATTTATTTCAATATGTTTATCGATTGAATTAGAAGATAATATCAAATTGTTGATTTATCAGATACATTATGATATGATTACGAGTCTATGTTATGAGGTTCACTGTGATTTAAGAAATCTATTCTTTTTGACAACATTCGGAAAATGGTAAAGTGATTTATAAGTAAGAACGTGAAGTGTAAATAACTTAGATGTTGGATATCAACAAGTTAAGTAGCTCGACATTTTTCATTAAGATGATTTCATACGTTTATTTAACCTTTGAACTTTATCCCATGCTTCACCAACAAACTGTAATTTAAAAACTTGAAACCTATTATGAATATATATGATTCTACTTTTTTTAAAACATTTTATGATATAACGATTTCCATTATTTTAACCTTTAAACAAAATGATTCTTAAAAATATATTTGGTTTTGGAAAACAAAATTATTATATTTATTTGATTTAGTTTCAAACGTACAAAAACGTTTTCAGTTTAAAAAGAACTTTATTATTAAAACATATATAACTTTTATAAATATCTAGAACCACTTTTGACAACTCATTACTTAACCAGTATGATAAAGATAACGATATTTATATTTTATTTTATTAAATATATATAACGATTTAAATTAATATTATATATATTTATACGCGTATTATACGTACATAGTTTTATACTTTTACTATACTTAAACTTTACCTTTACTTTATTTTTACTTTACTTTAACTTTAATAATTCACTTTAATAATTCAAACTTTAATAATTCACTTTAATAATTCATACTTTAATAATTCACTTTAATAATTCATACTTTAATAATTCAAAAATCTATTATAAATAGAATTCAATAGGTTTCATTATTTCATAGAAACTTGAAAATATTTTTCTCTAAACTCTCTCAATCGATTTACATATATATATTTACTCCGTATTATTTCAAGATATTATTAGTATACATAAAATATTACGTCAGAGTGCTGTCCGAGTGATTTCGAAATTGTTTTTCGAGTGGGATTGGATTAAGGAAATTATGGGTTATAGCTATGGAGGTGATTGGTATGGTTCATGGGTATGCTCGTGAGGTCAATATAGTGTTTATCATCTCCATTGCGTCTACGTACCTTTCCTGCAATATTGAATCTCAATATTGATACGTGAGTACTCATAATTTAACTTTTACATACTAATAGTGTATCCCTGACTAGTGCTCGAGTATATAGGATTATGCATGTTTGTACTTTTGATATTGCCTTTAGTTAGGTTATGTTGAATCCTGAATTAGTTATATATGCGACTGAGATAAGGTATAAGATATGCATGTCGTTGGAAAGCTAGCGAAAAATTAAGAACTTTTCATTTAGATATCGAATGATTTCGATGAACGGATTTGAAGTTATAGTCCATCGAATTTTTGTATTATTATTAAAAATGATTATTATTATCGTTGTTATTATCGTCGTTCTAGTTTTATCTTATTATTATTATTATTATTATTATCTTTATCAATAAAAGGATTTATCATTAAAAATTGTTATTTTTTATTATTACTATCGTTATTATCGTTAAAGTTATAATTAGTATTATTATTATTATCCAATTATTATTATTATTATTATTATTATTATTATTATTATTATTATTATTATTATTATTATTATTATTATTATTATTATTATTATTATTATTATTGGTATTATTATTATTATTATCATTATTAATATATATATCATTATTTAAAAATGGTTATTGTTATTGTTATTATTATTATTACTATATTATCATTAAGATAATTATTAGTATTATCGTTAATAATGTTATAGTAACTATCATTATTAATATTAGTGTAATTAAAACAAATATTTGTAACACCTAATTATTTTGATTACTATTATTATCATTATTACGAACACGATATAAAATACGATTAAAAGCTATTAAACGAAACGATTAGGAAATAATCGGTAAGAGTATCATGATGAAATTAAAATATTATAAGATATTGATTTAGATAAAATTATCGTTCTTATTATTTTTATCATTACTATTATTATTAAAATTATCGTTAGTATTAAAACTATCATTTTAACAAAAATTATCATTTTAATAGAAATGTCATTATTACTATAAAATATCATTATTATTATTATTATTATTATTTTAAATAGAATTATTATTTTAAAGATAATATTAAAAATTATCGTAAATATTAAAGTTATCATAATTAGAATTATCGTTTTATCATAATGTCATCTTAGTAATTATAAATATTGATATTTTTATAATAATAATTATTATTACAAAATAATACAACTTTTACTTACTATCATTATAGATATTATTTTATCAAATAAATATTTGATACAAACATATTTTACTACGTGTAATAACTTACTTTAATAATACGTATCATATTATCTTTATAACATTAAATGAACCCTATAAATTTTATTACTTAATATATATAAAAGTATATTTTATTATATAAATATAATATAAAATTTTATTTATTAATAAATAAATTATATTATTTACTCTAATAAATCTTTTAAAAATATTTAAAAATATAAAACGACGATATTTAAACTATATATTAATCATGTATAAATTTTTGGAAATTATTTTGAGTCAAATTTACTTTTGTTGACTTTTGCATATTAGTCTCGAGCATTAGGATTGTGGTACACTATGACTTGACCTAATTTGTTAGACAAATATTGACCAACACATAAATATATATAATTAATTTAGGTTCGTGAATCCGAGGCCAACCTTGCACTTGTTCAATGACGTTATATGTATTTTTACTACAAAATACAGTATGGTGAGTTTCATTTGCCTTTTTACCCTTTATATTTTTGGGACTGAGAATACATGCGCTTTTATAAATGTTTGACGAAATAGACACAAGTAATTGAAACTACATTCTATGGTTGAATTATCGAAATCGAATATGCCCCTTTTTATTAAAGTCTGGTAATCTAAGAATTAGGGAACAGACACCCTAATTGACGCGAATCCTAAAGATAGATCTATTGGGCCTAACAAACCCCATCCAAAGTACCGGATGCTTTAGTACTTCGAAATTATATCATGTCCGAAGGAGGATCCCGGAATGATAGGGGATATTCTTATATGTATCTAGTTAATGTCGGTTACCAGGTGTTCACCATATGAATGATTATTTTTTGTCTCTATGCATGGGACGTATATTTATGAGAACTGGAAATGAAATTCTTGTGGTCTATTAAAATGATGGAAATAAATGATTATGATAAACTAATGAACTCACCAACCTTTTGGTTGACACTTTAAAGCATGTTTATTCTCAGGTGTTAAAGAAATCTTCCGCTGTGCATTTGCTCATTTTAAAGATATTACTTGGAGTCTTTCATAGCATATTTCGAAGAACATTGCATTCGAGTCATTGAGTTCATCAAAGATTATTATTAAATCAATTTATAGTTGGATAGTGGATATTATGAAATGGTATGCATGCCTGTCAATTTTTGATGTAAAGAAAGATTGTCTTTTAAAAACGAATGCAATGTTTGTAAAATGTATCATATAGAGGTCAAATACCTCGCAATGTAATCAACTATTGTGAATCGTTTATAATGTATATGAACGGGTCCTTTCAGATACCAACTGAAAGGACCCGTCCTAATCCACCTGGACGAAGTCATCAACATTTGGTCCCATTGCGATGATCGGCTCCAAGTAATGTCCTTATATTTAGCAAATGCACAGCGGAAGACTTAATTCGTACCTGAGAATAAACATGCTTTAAAATGTCAACCAAAAGGTTGGTGAGTTCATAGGTTTATCATAACAATCATTTCAATATGTTAATAGACCACAAGATTTCATAATCATAAACATAATACACTCGCAAGTGTATGTAAAGCATTCTAAGTGGTTGAGCACTTGGTAACCATACTTAACATTTAATCAACGTCGCATATTCCCTTTATTATGAAATCTCACTACACCATACCAAGTGAGTCACCAAAACGAAGTACTATGCAACCGTTGAATACTGGTCGTCCAGTCCGGTTGGGGTTGTCAGGCCCGATAGATCTATCAATAGGATTCGCGTTTACAATACCACATGTAAATAGTAGTTACCAAGCTACAGGGAAATATGCCAGAGGTACAACTCAACGTAGAATATATTTTTAAGTACTTGTGTCTATTTTGTAAACATTTATAAAAGCAGTGCATGTATTCTCAGCCCAAAAATATATTGCAAAAGCAATTAAAAAGGGAGCAAATGAAACTCACTTTTGCCTTGAAGGTATTTAATTCGACTTGGTCTCTGATAGATATCACGAACCTAACCATATATATAATATATCAACATATTTTCTTTTTAAGTAATCGTTACATATATATATACTTTTAATACTTTTAATATTTTCTTAGTCCGTAGTTAGCAGTCCGATGTTAGTGGTCCACAATTAGTTGCTTAAATAAAATAAATAAAGACCCCATCGTATTCATATTGATCAGAATTAATCTCGACACATGGTACCATGTTGTCAAATGACGTGTTGCGTACATAAAGTACCGTGTTGTCAAATGACGTGTTGCGTACAATCATGAGGTCTTATGATTAATCTTCTAGTGTTGTTTACGGGTGGTCCTGAAATATATAAAATCAAATCATAAGTAATTATATATAAAATATCATATTAATTAGAAAAGATATGATTAATTTACTTTTTCTCCAAATATTTTCGTAGCTAAACTAGCTTCGGATACCCAATCTTGTTTTAGTCGTAGTTTCTTCATTACAACTCCGTTTTTGTTGGTTCAACTTGCCACTTCCTTGGATCGAGTCAAATTTTAAGAATATGAACTGAAAATACCTTAGTTTGTATTCAAAATCATAGGTTATAGGTCAAACTTTGGTGAAACTTATGAAAGTGATCATTTTCCATCATAAAAACAACATTTAATGATCATTTTTTTAAAAATACTTACACTTTGAGTTAAACCATGAAATTTTTATGTGTTAACATATTCATAATAAATATCATTTTTCCAGAACATGAACTTTCAATTCAAAGTTCAAGATGGTTTTTAATTATCCAACCCAAAACAGCCCCCGGTTGCACTCTGACGACGTAGATTCAGTTTTTAAGATGTTCTTTGTAAAACCAAGTTATATTTTGTTAGGTTAGCATATCATTATGATATATTACAGGTCTTAAAGTGTTTTAAAAGTCAAGTTAGAAGGATCTATTTAGTTTGCGAACAAGTTTGAAATCATTCAAACCATGTTCTTGTTGTTAAAATTTTATACCACAAAATAAGATAGCTATATGAATATGAATTGAATATGAATTGAATAAGATTATGAACAAGGTTACTACCTCAAGTTACTTGGACAAAGTTACTGCAAAAGATAAGAAATAATCTTGGAATCAAATAGTGGTGGAGTTAGATCAAAAGGTTGGAAGTAAACTTCTTCAAATGGGTGGTTATTTTGATATGTTCTTGAAAGAGTTTTCTTATGGTGTTTAAGGCTTGTAATTGAAGCTAAATGATGGCGAAAATGCTTGGAGATGATCAAGTATGAAGTTAGGAGTATTTTGAGAGATAAATGAGGGTGTAGATATGAGAAAATGGAGTGAAGAAATGGTGTTCATTTATAAAAATGTTTTTAGTTTATAAAGAAAGAAAAGGATTCCTAATTTTGTTTTCTTACTAATAATTCATACTACTTGACAAATCCTAGTTACCTCATATCTAGGGCAGTAATAATGTTGATTAGGATATTGATTTGATGTGTATATACCAATAGTAAATACGTATAGAAGCTGGGTATGATACGGGTACATATGTACCCTAGATATACGTATAGAAATCTTGAGGAAACGGAACGAGAATTCAAATATAGCTATCTTTTGTGAATATACTTATATTGTTTTATGTATTTAAGTCCTTAAAAGTGATTAAATACATTATATATACGATACATGTATAAGCATTATAGATTATAAGTATATATATCAAAGAATGTTACGTATAGTTATCGTTTTGAAAACTTAAGTTAGTAGTTTCAAAATATACTTATAACTCATTGTCATTAGTACACAATGAGATGTTAAACCATCCTTAAATCATGTTAAATATATATAAATACATATATATACACAAACGTATAATTATCGTATGTTATATAGTTCGTGATATCATCGGTCATATTGGACGGTCAAAGGTTGTGTAAAACTCTTTTCAAAAACACAAGTCTCAACAATTTGGATTGCTTATCATGTTGGTATGGTTTAATTTATGTAAATATTAATCTCATAAGTATAATTTGGTCGGAAAATTCCGGGTCATTACACAATACACAACCTAAATGTACCATCCTTCTTTTTGACAAACAAAACAGGAGCTCCCCATGGTGATGTGCTTGGTCGAATGAAACCACGTTCTAATAGTTCTTGCAGTTGGCTTTGCAGTTCTTTCATCTCGCTGGGTGCGAGTCTATAAGGAGCACGAGCTATTGGTGCAGCTCCTGGTACAAGATCTATTTGAAATTCAACAGATCGATGTGGAGGTAGTCCCGGTAATTCTTTCGGAAATACATCGGGAAATTCTTTTGCGACGGAAACATCATTGATGCTCTTTTCTTCAGTTTGTACTTTCTCGACGTGTGCTAGAACAGCATAGCAACCTTTTCTTATTAGTTTTTGTGCCTTCAAATTACTAATAAGATGTAGCTTCATGTTGCCCTTTTCTCCGTACACCATTAAGGGTTCTCCTTCTTCTCGTACAATGCGAATTGCATTTTTATAACATACGATCTCTGCTATCACCTTCTTCAGCCAGTCCATGCCAACTATTACATCAAAACTCCCTAACTCTACTGGTATCAAATCAATCTTAAATATTTCGCTACCCAGTTTAATTTCTCGATTCCGGCATATATTATCTGCTGAAATTAATTTACCGTTTGCTAATTCGAGTAAAAATTTACTATCCAACGGCGTCAATGGACAACTTAATTTAGCACAAAAATCTCTACTCATATAGCTTCTATCCGCACCCGAATCAAATAAAACGTAAGCAGATTTATTGTCAATAAGAAACGTACCCGTAACAAGCTCCGGGTCTTCCTGTGCCTCTGCCGCATTAATATTGAAAACTCTTCAGCTGCCTTGTCCATTCGTGTTCTCCTGGTTCGGGCAATTTCTAATAATGTGGCCCGGTTTTCCACATTTATAACAAACTACATTGGCATAACTTGCTCCGACACTACTTGCTCCGCCATTACTCGTTCCGACACCATTTGTTCCTTTTGTTCTGTTAACCCCTGGTCCATAGACCTCACACTTCACCGCGCTATGACCATTTCTTTTACACTTATTGCAAAGTTTGGTGCAAAACCCCGAGTGATACTTTTCACACCTTTGGCATAGCTGCTTCTGATTGTTGTTGTTGTTGCGGTTGTTATTGTTGTTGGGACGATTGTTGTAGTTGCTGTTGTTGTTGTTGTTGTTGTTGTTGGGCCGTTTGTTGTAGTTGCGATTGATGTTGGGATAATTGTTGTTATTATTATTGTAATTGCTGTTGTTGTTGTATTTGTGATTCTTATCATCGTTTTCCTCCCACTTTCTTTTGGCTTGCTTCACATTGGCCTCTTCAGCCATCTGTTCTTTAATTCTTTCCTCAATCTGGTTCACTAGTTTGTGAACCATTCTACATGCATGTTGTATGGAGGCGGGCTCGTGTGAACTTATATCTTCTTGGATTCTTTCCGGTAATCCTTTCACAAACGCGTCGATCTTCTCTTCCTCATCTTCGAACGCTCCCGGACACAATAGGCACAATTCTGTGAATCGTCTTTCGTACGTGGTAATATCAAATCCTTGTATTCGTAACCCTCTAAGTTCTATCTTGAGCTTATTGACCTCAGTTCTGGGATGGTACTTCTCGTTCATCAAGTGCTTGAATGCTGACCACGGTAGTGCGTACGCATCATCTTGTCCCACTTGCTCTAGATAGGTAATCCACCATGTTAACGCAGAACCTGTGAAGGTATGTGTAGCGTACTTTGTAGTGACCCGAACTTTTCCATGTTTATATATATTAATTGAGATTGATATTTACATGATTAAATGTTTCCAACATGTTAAGCAATCAAACTTGTTAAGACTTGATTAATTGAAATATGTTTCATATAGACAATTGACCACCCAAGTTGACCGGTGATTCACGAACGTTAAAACTTGTAAAAACTATATGATGACATATATATGGATATATATATAGTTAACATGATACTATGATAAGTAAACATATCATTAAGTATATTAACAATGAACTACATATGTAAAAACAAGACTACTAACTTAATGATTTTTAAACGAGACATATATGTAACGATTATCGTTGCAAAGACATTTAATGTATATATATCATATTAAGAGATATTCATACATGATAATATCATGATAATATAATAATTTAAAATCGCATTTGATATTATAAACATTGGGTTAACAACATTTAACAAGATCGTTAACCTAAAGGTTTCAAAACAACACTTACATGTAACGACTAACGATGACTTAACGACTCAGTTAAAATGTATATACATGTAGTGTTTTAATATGTATTTATACACTTTTGAAAGACTTCAATACACTTATCAAAATACTTCTACTTAACAAAAATGCTTACAATTACATCCTCGTTCAGTTTCATCAACAATTCTACTCGTATGCACCCGTATTCGTACTCGTACAATACACAGCTTTTAGATGTATGTACTATTGGTATATACACTCCAATGATCAGCTCTTAGCAGCCCATGTGAGTCACCTAACACATGTGGGAACCATCATTTGGCAACTAGCATGAAATATCTCATAAAATTACAAAAATATGAGTAATCATTCATGACTTATTTACATGAAAACAAAATTTCATATCCTTTATATCTAATCCATACACCAACGACCAAAAACACCTACAAAAACTTTCATTCTTCAATTTTCTTCATCTAATTGATCTCTCTCAAGTTCTATCTTCAAGTTTTAAGTGTTCTTCATATATTCTACAAGTTCTAGTTACATAAAATCAAGAATACTTTCAAGTTTGCTAGCTCACTTCCAATCTTGTAAAGGTGATCATCCAACCTCAAGAAATCTTTTTTTCTTACAGTAGGTTATCATTCTAATACAAGGTAATAATCATATTCAAACTTTGGTTCAATTTCTATAACTATAACAATCTTATTTCAAGTGATGATCTTACTTGAACTTGTTTTCGTGTCATGATTCTGCTTCAAGAACTTCGAGCCATCCAAGGATCCGTTGAAGCTAGATCCATTTTTCTCCTTTCCAGTAGGTTTATCCAAGGAACTTAAGGTAGTAATGATGCTCATAACATCATTCAATTCATACATATAAAGCTATCTTATTCGAAGGTTTAAACTTGTAATCACTAGAACATAGTTTAGTTAATTCTAAACTTGTTCGCAAACAAAAGTTAATCCTTCTAACTTGACTTTTAAAATCAACTAAACACATGTTCTATATCTATATGATATGCTAACTTAATGATTTAAAACCTGGAAACACGAAAAACACCTAAAACCGGATTTACGCCGTCGTAGTAACACCGCGGGCTGTTTTGGGTTAGTTAATTAAAAACTATGATAAACTTTGATTTAAAAGTTGTTATTCTGAGAAAATGATTTTTATTATGAACATGAAACTATATCCAAAAATTATGGTTAAACTCAAAGTGGAAGTATGTTTTCTAAAATGGTCATCTAGACGTCGTTCTTTCGACTGAAATGACTACCTTTACAAAAACAACTTGTAACTTATTTTTCCGACTATAAACCTATAATTTTTCTGTTTATATTCATAAAATAGAGTTCAATATGAAACCATAGCAATTTGATTCACTCAAAACGGATTTAAAATGAAGAAGTTATGGGTAAAACAAGATTGGATAATTTTTCTCATTTTAGCTACGTGAAAATTGGTAACAAATCTATTCCAACCATAAATTAATCAACTTGTATTGTATATTATGTAATCTTGAGATACCATAGACACGTATACAATGTTTCGACCTATCATGTCGACACATCTATATATATTTCGGAACAACCATAGACACTCTATATGTGAATGTTGGAGTTAGCTATACAGGGTTGAGGTTGATTCCAAAATATATATAGTTTGAGTTGTGATCAATACTGAGATACGTATACACAGGGTCGTGGATTGATTCAAGATAATATTTATCGATTTATTTCTGTACATCTAACTATGGACAACTAGTTGTAGGTTACTAACGAGGACAGCTGACTTAATAAACTTAAAACATCAAAATATATTAAAAGTGTTGTAAATATATTTTGAACATACTTTGATATATATGTATATATTGTTATAGGTTCGTGAATCAACCAGTGGCCAAGTCTTACTTCCCGACGAAGTAAAAATCTGTGAAAGTGAGTTATAGTCCCACTTTTAAAATCTAATATTTTGGGATGAGAATACATGCAGGTTTTATAAATGATTTACAAAATAGACACAAGTACGTGAAACTACATTCTATGGTTGAATTATCAAAATCGAATATGCCCCTTTTTATTAAGTCTGGTAATCTAAGAATTAGGGAACAGACACCCTAATTGACGCGAATCCTAAAGATAGATCTATTGGGCCTAACAAACCCCATCCAAAGTACCGGATGCGTTAGTACTTCGAAATTTATATCATATCCGAAGGGTGTCCCGGAATGATGGGGATATTCTTATATATGAATCTTGTTAATATCGGTTACCAGGTGTTCACCATATGAATGATTTTTATCTCTATGTATGGGATGTGCATTGAAATATGAAATCTTGTGGTCTATTGTTACGATTTGATATATATAGGTTAAACCTATAACTCACCAACATTTTTGTTGACGTTTAAAGCATGTTTATTCTCAGGTGAATACTAAGAGCTTCCGCTGTTGCATACTAAAATAAGGACAAGATTTGGAGTCCATGTTTGTATGATATTGTGTAAAAACTGCATTCAAGAAACTGATTTCGATGTAACATATTTGTATTGTAAACCATTATGTAATGGTCGTGTGTAAACAGGATATTTTAGATTATCATTATTTGATAATCTACGTAAAGCTTTTTAAACCTTTATTTATGAAATAAAGGTATAAATAAAGGTTATGTTTTGTTTTAAAAATGAATGCAGTCTTTGAAAAACGTCTCATATAGAGGTCAAAACCTCGCAACGAAATCAATTAATATGGAACGTTTTTAATCAATAAGAACGGGACATTTCATACTTCACTTTATCCTCTTCAGTACACTTACTTATGGCAAACACCGATTCGACCTTCTCGGTCCACCGTTTCAATCCGATCGGTCCTTCGGTTCCATCAAATTCCAAAGGTTTGCAGGTAGTGAATTCTTTGTAGGTGCATCCTACACGATTTCCTGTACTGCTAGATCCAAGGTTATTGTTGGTATGTAGCGCAGCCTGTACTGCGGCTATGTTTGAAGCTAGAAAAGTACGGAATTCCTCTTCATTCATATTCACGGTGTGTCGAGTAGTTGGTGCCATTTCCTTCAAAATAGTCAAATGGAACAAGTTAATCATACAGAATATTAAGAGTAGTTAATAGTATTTCGTAGCATAATATGAACTCATTTATAAAAGCTTTTTCTTCATATTAGCGTTTTATAAGTTTAAATTTGGGTAGTACCTACCCGTTAAGTTCATACTTAGTAGCTAATATACAATTCAACTACTACAATTCTATATGAAAAACTGATTATAATAATATTTCGCGTTCAAACTTTTATACAATATTTTACAAACTTACAATACCGCTTATTTTACATAAAGCATGAAATATAGCACACAATAACTTTTATACAAGATAGTTGTGAAGATAATTCTAGCTAGTACACAAGTCGTTCAGCAAAGGCAATAAAGACACGTAATTCATAAGTCCAGAAACAAGTCATGCATTCTGGTTTTACTAGGACTACTTCCCATCCTTGGTCTTGTGGAACATAACCGTTATGGCCATTGATAAGACAGCGTGTTGTAACGTCGTCAAAGGGACGAGGGTTACGTAATGACCAACAGTCTCGTAATAACCTAAAAACCTCATTTCTTACCCCAATTACCGACTCCGTCACTTGTGGGAACGTTTTGTTTAATAGTTGTAACCCGATGTTCTTTTTCTCACTTTGGTGAGAAGCGAACATTACTAACCCATAAGCATAGCATGCTTCTTTATGTTGCATGTTAGCCACTTTTTCTAAATCATGAAGTCCTATATTCGGATACATTGAGTCAAAATAATTTCTTAACCCGTTGCGTAAAATAGCATTTGGGTTCCCCGCAATATATGCGTCAAAGTAAACACATCGTAACTTATGGGTTTCCCAATGTGATATCCCCCATATTTCAAACGAAAGTCTCTTATAAACCAAGACATTCTTGGAACATTCTTCGAATGTCTTACAAACTGATTTCGCAGTAAATAGTTGTGCCGAAGAATTCTGACCGACTCTAGACAAGATTTCATCAATCATGTCTCCGGGTAGGTCTCTTAAAATATTGGGTTGTCTATCCATTTTGTGTTTTTATAATGTAAAATAGACAAGAGTTAGATTCATAAAAAAAAATACTTATTAATACAAGCAATTTTTACATATATCATAAAGCATAAGCACACTATATTACATATATTACACCACACGAATACAACTATCTTATTCCGACTCGCTCGTTTCTTCTTCTTCGGTTTTGGTTCGTTTTGCCAAGTTTCTAGGGATATATGATGTTCCCCTAATACTAGCTGCCGTTTTCCACAACGGTTTAGAAAAACCTGGTGGTTTAGAGGTTCCCGGGTCATTGTTACAACTTAAGGACTTCGGGGGTTGACGATACATATAAAGTTCATCGGGGTTGGAATTAGATTTCTCTATTTTTATGCCCTTTCCCTTATTATTTTCTTTTGCTTTTTTAAATTCAGTTGGGGTAATTTCTATAACATCATCGGAATTCTCGTCGGAATCCGATTCATCGGAGAATTGGTAATCCTCCCAATATTTTGCTTCCTTGGCGGAAACACCATTGACCATAATTAACCTTGGTCGGTTGGTTGAGGATTTTCTTTTACTTAACCGTTTTATTATTTCCCCCACCGGTTCTATTTCCTCCTCCTGTTCCTCCTCTTCCGGTTCTGATTCTCCTTCCGGTTCTGATTCTTCTTCTGGTTCCTCTTCGGGAACTTGTGAATCAGTCCAATATATATTCGACTCTTCATTATTATTAGGTGAGTCAATGGGATTTGTGCTAAAGGTAGACATCTATCACACAATATCAAACATGTTAAGAGATTAATATATCACATAATATATACATGTTAATAATATATAGTTTCCAACAAAAATGTTAAGCAATCATTTTTAAAGAAAACACGGTCGAAGTCCAGACTCACTAATGCATCCTAACAAACTCGATAAGACACACTAATGCAAATTTTCTGGTTCTCTAAGACCAACGCTCGGATACCAACTGAAATGTCCCGTTCTTATTGATTTAAAACGTTCCATATTAATTGATTTCGTTTAACCTCTATATGAGACATTTTTCAAAGACTGCATTCATTTTTAAAACAAACCATAACCTTTATTTCATAAATAAAGGTTTAAAAAGCTTTACGTAGATTATCAAATAATGATAATCTAAAATATCCTGTTTACACACGACCATTACATAATGGTTTACAATACAAATATGTTACATCGAAATCAGTTTCTTGAATGCAGTTTTTACACAATATCATACAAACATGGACTCCAAATCTTGTCCTTATTTTAGTATGCAACAGCGGAAGCTCTTAGTATTCACCTGAGAATAAACATGCTTTAAACGTCAACAAAAATGTTGGTGAGTTATAGGTTTAACCTATATATATCAAATCGTAACAATAGACCACAAGATTTCATATTTCAATACATATCCCATACATAGAGATAAAAATCATTCATATGGTGAACACCTGGTAACCGACATTAACACGATGCATATATAAGAATATCCCCATCATTCCGGGACACCCTTCGAATATGATATAAATTTCGAAGTACTAAAGCATTCGGTACTTTGGATGGGGTTTGTTAGGCCCAATAGATCTATCTTTAGGATTCGCGTCAATTAGGGTGTCTGTTCCCTAATTCTTAGATTACCAGACTTAATAAAAAAGGGCATATTCGATTTCGATAATTCAACCATAGAATGTAGTTTCACGTACTTGTGTCTATTTTGTAAATCATTTATAAAACCTGCATGTATTCTCATCCCAAAAATATTAGATTTTAAAAGTGGGACTATAACTCACTTTCACAGATTTTTACTTCGTCGGGAAGTAAGACTTGGCCACTGGTTGATTCACGAACCTATAACAATATATACATATATATCAAAGTATGTTCAAAATATATTTACAACACTTTTAATATATTTTGATGTTTTAAGTTTATTAAGTCAGATGTCCTCGTTAGTAACCTACGACTAGTTGTCCACAGTTAGATGTACAGAAATAAATCGATAAATATTATCTTGAATCAATCCACGACCCAGTGTATACGTATCTCAGTATTGATCACAACTCAAACTATATATATTTTGGAATCAACCTCAACCCTGTATAGCTAACTCCAACATTCACATATAGAGTGTCTATGGTTTTTCCGAAATATATATAGATGTGTCGACATGATAGGTCGAAACATTGTATACGTGTCTATGGTATCTCAAGATTACATAATATACAATACAAGTTGATTAAGTTATGGTTGGAATAGATTTGTTACCAATTTTCACGTAGCTAAAATGAGAAAAATTATCCAATCTTGTTTTACCCATAACTTCTTCATTTTAAATCCGTTTTGAGTGAATCAAATTGCTATGGTTTCATATTGAACTCTATTTTATGAATCTAAACAGAAAAAGTATAGGTTTATAGTCGGAAAAATTAGGTTCAAGTCATTTTTGTAAAGGTAGTCATTTCAGTCGAAAGAACGACGTCTAGATGACCATTTTAGAAAACATACTTCTACTTTGAGTTTAACCATAATTTTTGGATATAGTTTCATGTTCATAATAAAAATCATTTTCTCAGAATAACAACTTTTAAATCAAAGTTTATCATAGTTTTTAATTAACTAACCCAAAACAGCCCGCAGTGTTACTACGACGGCGTAAATCCGGTTTTACGGTGTTTTTCGTGTTTCCAGGTTTTAAATCATTAAGTTAGCATATCTTATAGATATAGAACATGTGTTTAGTTGATTTTAAAAGTCAAGTTAGAAGGATTAACTTTTATTTTTGAACAAGTTTAGAATTAACTAAACTATGTTCTAGTGATTACAAGTTTAAACCTTCGAATAAGATAGCTTTATATGTATGAATCGAATGATGTTATGAACATTATTACTACCTCAAGTTCCTTGGATAAACCTACTGAAAATAAGAAAAATAGATCTAGCTTCAAAGGATCCTTGGATGGCTTGAAAGTTCTTGAAGCAGAATCATGACACGAAAACAATTTCAAGTAAGATTTCCACTCAAAATAAGATTGTTATAGTTATAGAAATTGAATTAAAGTTTGAATATGATTATTACCTTGTATTAGAAAGATAACCTACTGTAAGTAACAAAGGTTTCTTGATCTTGGATGATTACTTGGAATGGATTTAGAAAACATGGAAGTAAACTTGCAATCTTGGAAGTATTCTTGATTTTATGAAACTAGAACTTTTGGAATTTATGAAGAACACTTAGAACTTGAAGATAGAACTTGAGAGAGATCAATTAGATGAAGAAAATTGAAGAATGAAAGTGTTTGTAGGTGTTTTTGGTCGTTGGTGTATGGATTAGATATAAAGGATATGTAATTTTGTTTTCATGTAAATAAGTCATGAATGATTACTCATATTTTTGTAATCTTATGAGATATTTCATGCTAGTTGCCAAATGATGGTTCCCACATGTGTTAGGTGACTCACATGGGCTGCTAAGAGCTGATCATTGGAGTGTATATACCAATAGTACATACATCTAAAAGCTGTGTATTGTACGAGTACGAATACGGGTGCATACGAGTAGAATTGTTGATGAAACTGAACGAGGATGTAATTGTAAGCATTTTTGTTAAGTAGAAGTATTTTGATAAGTGTCTTGAAGTCTTTTCAAAAGTGTATGAATACATATTAAAACACTACATGTATATACATTTTAACTGAGTCGTTAAGTCATCGTTAGTCGTTACATGTAAATGTTGTTTTGAAACCTTTAGGTTAACGATCTTGTTGAATGTTGTTAACCCATTGTTTATTATAACAAATGAGATGTTAAATTGTTATATTATCATGATATTATGATATATAATATATCTTAGTATGATATATATATATAGTTAAATGTCGTTACAACGATAATCGTTACATATATGTCTCGTTTCGAAATCGTTAAGTTAGTAGTCTTATTTTTACATATGTATTTCATTGTTAATACACTTAATAATATATTTACTTATCATTTAACATAATTAACCAAGTGTATCAATATCTTAATATGATTCATATGTACCTAGTAAGACGTTGTTATAACGATAATCGTTATATATATCGTTTTCGAGTTTCTTAAATTAATAGTCTCATTTATATGTATATAACTCATTGTTAAAATACCTAATGAGATACATACTTATAATAAAATCATGTTAACTATATATATAACCATATATATGTCATCGTATAGTTTTTACAAGTTTTAACGTTCGTGAATCACCGGTCAACTTGGGTGGTCAATTGTCTATATGAAACCTATTTCAATTAATCAAGTCTTAACAAGTTTGATTGCTTAACATGTTGGAAACACTTAATCATGTAAATAACAATTTCATTTAATATATATATAAACATGGAAAAGTTCGGGTCACTACAAATCTAGTGCTCTCTGATAATAAAGAACAGCCCTAGTCTTATATACTGACTACCCAATTCTACTAAAATTTTTCAAAATTTTCAATTAAATGAATTCAAAATCATGTTTATACATATTTATGAATGATAAAACTAGGTGTTAACACCAAAATTATTGTTACCTCGGAAAGGACATAAATTGAGAAACAACCCAAAATGTTAGAATTCATTTAAAATGGAATAGATGACAATAAAAAGGAAAATAAAAGCCAAGTGTGGGAAAATTTACCAAGATATTTTAAACATATATCACATATTTCTGTAACAAATAATTGAAGATACTTTTGCTTTGGACTAAACTAAACAGTTTTACCCGATTTACTTTAAGAAAGATGGATCTACACGATGAATCAATTCCATCATTAAAAGGAAGTAAAGTCTTCCGAAAAAGACACGCGCTTCTTGATTTAGGTCATGAAGTTGTGGTTCAGACCAGCTGTAGATTGACGAAAAATCTAGAAAAGTCATCACTAAAATCAGCAGGAAATCCACGGACCTCAGCATCAAACAGGGTCGCCAATTGGTCAGACTTATCCTAACCATGAGAGGATCTGTCTTGTAAAATGGGGAGGACGCCGTGCAAATTAGCTGGATAAGACTAATGAATCAGACCCCCAAAAGGATAATCTCCTTAAAGATCAAAAATCAGCTGTTAAAGACTGATATTACTCAATCCTTGAGATTGACCTTAAAGATTGAGAATTACAAACTCATGGAATTTAATGATATCTAAACTCGAGCTTGAACGAGAAAATTTTGATCAAAATTACAAACCGATTTGTTTTCTGAAAACCCATTTTCAATGCGTTCATTACCATTGAACGTAAAATCCTAGGAATTCACCTGGAATTCATTAGGTCACCTGAACCAAATCGGGTGTCAACCGTAAGAACGGTGGTTGCATAGCATGGTCAAAGACAGGACCTTGTGCCAGACCGGAAAATTATAAGGGTGAACTTTACTATTGCTCCTACCAAGGATAGTAATTGCATCTGACACGTTATAGACCATAATTAAAAGCATGTCAGGGGACATTGCCTTAACAGTTGCTTGTTCAACGCTTTCCTTTACAACCGGATGGTAGTTTATCGAAAGGTAATATACGGAGCAAGTATACTGGACGTGTTGCTTTCCTAATACAAGGTTAGCAAGAGGGTGACACAAAACCGTAAGTTTTGAGCTAAAATTTTCAAATCTGAAACCCACCAAACCCACAAAAATAATTTGCAAACACCGGTGAAGGGTTATTCCGGAAAACTTATCTAGGGTAAAAGCTAGATTTAATTTTCAAAAGATCAAATGTTTTCATAAAGATCCAATTTTCTTAATGGATCTAAATTTTCATAGTCATGTGGGACTGTAAACCACAACGTTACTACCATTGTTTATACCGCCCTATAGAAATCACTGATGTACAAAGTATGAAGAATAGAGAAGTGATTCTAGTATATTTCAAGACTATATTGCTTAAGGACAAGCAACGCTCAAGTGTGGGAATGTTTGATAATGCTAAAAACGAACATATATTTCATAGCATTATCCCTCAAGAAAGACAAGCTTTTAGTTGCAATTGTTCTATTTACAAGTGATATTCGTTTAAATAAAAAGAGGTGAAGACAAAAGACAGATTCGATGAATTGAAGATGCAAACGACCAAAAAGCTTAAAAGTACAAAGTACAATCAAAGTGGTTTCAATTATTGATGAGAAACGTCTCAAAGTTACAAAAGTACAAGACGCAAAACGCAAAGTACAAGATATTAAATTGTACGCAAGGACGTTCAAAAAACCGGAACCGGGACCAAAGTCCACTCTCAACGCTCGACGCAACGGACTAAAAATTACAAGTTAACTATGCACATAAATAAAATATAATATTTAAATAATTCTTATAATTATTTATATATTATATTATTATTTATAAACGTCGGCAAACAAGAAAACAAAGGCATGTGAACTTCACCAGCTGGCCATACGATCGCATGGCCTGGAAGAGTTAATTCCATGCGATCGCATGGCTGAAAAATCCAGCCCAGGTCCTATAAATTCAACGTGTTTTGGCCAAAATAAACACATCTTTTTCTTCTTCCTTCATACGTAAACATATATATATATATATATATATATATATATATATATATATATATATATATATATATATATATATATATATATATATATTATAATTTTAATTTTAATTTTAATTTTAATTCTAATAATAAGGGTATGTTAGCGAATGTTGTAAGGGTGTAAGTCGAAATTCTGTCCGTGTAACGCTACGCTATTTTTAATCACTGTAAGTTATGATTAATGTTATTTTTAATTTAATGTCTCATAGCTAAGTTATTATTATGCTTATTTAATACCGAAGTAATCATGATGTTGGGCTAAAATATTTAAAATTGGGTTATTGGGCTTTGTACCATAATTGGGGTTTGGACAAAAGAACGACACTTGTGGAAATTAGACTATGGGCTATTAATGGGCTTTATATTTGTTTAACTAAATGATAGTTTGTTAATTTTAATATAAAAATTTACAATTGGACATACCTATAAATAACCATATACACTCAATTGGACACGATGGGCGGGGTATTTATATGTACGAATAATCGTTCATTTAACCGGACACGGGAATGGATTAATAGTCACTAGAATTATTAAAACAGGGGTGAAATTATATACAAGGACACTTAGTGTAATTGTTAACAAAGTATTAAAACCTTGTTACAGTTTAAGTTCCCAATTAGTTAGAATATTTAACTTCGGATATAAGAAAAATTTGACGAGGACACTCGCACTTTATATTTATGACTGATGGACTGTTATGGACAAAAACCAGACGGGCATATTAAATAATCCAGGACAAAGGACAATTAACCCATGGGAATAAACTAAAATCAACACGTCAAACATCATGATTATGGAAGTTTAAATAAGCATAATTCTTTTATTTTCATATTTAATTGCACTTCTAATTATCGCACTTTTATTTATTGTCATTGTATTTAATTGCACTTTTAATTATCGTACTTTTTAATTATCGCACTTTTATTTATCGAAATTTCATTATCGTTATTTATTTTATGCTTTAAATTAAGTCTTTTATTTATTTAATATTTTACATTAGGTTTTAACTGCGACTAAAGTTTTAAAAATCGACAAACCGGTCATTAAACGGTAAAAACCCCCTTTTTATAATAATAATATTACTTATATTGTTTTTTATAAATTAAAACTAATATAGCGTTAAGCTTGTTTAAGTGTATCCCTGTGGAACGAACCGGACTTACTAAAAACTACACTACTGTACGATTAGGTACACTGCCTATAAGTGTTGTAACAAGGTTTAGGTATATCCATTCTATAAATAAATAAATATCTTGTGTAAAATTGTATCATATTTAATAGTATTTCGTTATAAAAATAATACTATTTCCTAGTACACCTCGCACACATCAGTGAATATAAGGTTGAATGAGCTCAACCTTGCCCATTTGTGGCTTAAAACCGGCCACCAAAGTAAAAGACCAAAATGCCCATTCAATTTTAAAACAAATTAACCAGCTGGCCCGTCAGCACATTTGGATGGCGTCCAGAATGTGGGATGGCGTCCAGTATAAAAGGGCAGGACGGTGTCCAGGATTTGGGACGGTGTCCCATTACACTGGAACAGGAAACAGGGTCTTACAACTCTCCCCCACTTAAATTGGATCATGTCCTCGTGATCCTCGCCACTTAACCAACCTAACTTACACTCAATGGTCCCCAAACATACACTCCGATACGACTTCCACCATAATTATCATTAAACCCAAAGATTGTTCCAATCACCAAATACATACTTGCACGCGTTCCGAGACATGAAATGTACATATCACTCGAAACCTACTACGATCACTTAGCGTTCATGGAATCATCACGCATTCCTCCAATTTCTCTAGGCAATTATTTCCAATGAATCACCCTCAATCATTCAATCGTCGCCCGCAATTTATCAATCCACTAATCAGAGCACTAAAACTCGCTCAATCCCTCACGTCGGGAAAACCCAACCAAACTCGTTCCAAGACATCATCTCTATCGTATACCCTTAACAAGCATAGTGCTATAGTAACCATGTCCCCAACATGAAGTCAACAACCCAACCGATGAAGACCGACAAAAAGTGAATCCTTACGGATAACACTTACCACCTATCCTTCCCCGTAGCGCGCAAACACGACTAATACGCAACTACCGCAATTTTGTGAGCAAGCACGGCTATTGCATCGCTAATCACACGACATGGTCCTCATGACCGAACCACCGGCGTATAAAACAACCAATAGTTTTCAATACTAACAATAAGAAGGTTAGTCAACACAAAACTCAAGGTGTACAAAAACGACTATTGTCACACCCTCAAGTACACGAAAAACGGCTATCGTGATATATCCGTAGTGTGCAAAAACAGCTATTGTGACACTACCAACGATATGTGAGCGAAACACGGCTATGGCATCACTATTACCGACGTGTGAGTAAAAATCGGTTATTACTCACAACCTTGTGCACAATACGGTTATGTGCACAATTCATACGGGCAATTGAAATCATAAACATACAAGTAACGGTTCTTTCCGAAAACCGCTAACCATCAATCACAACCAAGGGTGGTTAACGAAGAGCTAATTCTTCCGGATATCACTCATCACATATCACAAGTCAAACGTGGTCAAAAGAGAGATAACCCCAAATAAACACATACACGTAATTGCCTCGTAGTATACAAAATGGCTATCGTGTAACTACTACCCAATGTATACGACAATGAGGCATCGTATTCTTTATCAAAGTCTCATCACACTACCTAGGTTGGATTATAAATATCCTTAATGAAGTCGACACAATTCCTTTGATATAACATTACCAACTTCCTTATGTGGTAGTACAAACTCCCCCACTTAGAACTTCGTTCCTCAATCTATTAGCCAAGATTACAAAGTCAAGCGATTTCACCATTTACCGACGTACACAACCATACTTGGAGCCGGTCCCTCTTCCCAAATTCTCGAGAACTCCATTCAATAATAATAAGAACTAACGTCTACCGTCACCCGTTTGCTCCACTTAAGCGATAACACAATGTCAACATAACACGTACCCTTTTTAGAACAAAATTACAGCTATTCGCAAGGTAGACTTTTCCAACTATCAAATTCTTTCTACCTCTCACCACTACTGATGTGTTCTAGAGGGTGTGTATGAAACGGCTATCAGTTTTATATTTATTTACTACAGGAAATCACCTAAATTAAACTAAAACACAAAAGGCAAGTATACCTATCGTGTAATAATATAGCTAAGGTAAAGTCCGGGAGGTCGATCCGTGGACACTATTATTGGGTGTCTTACTAGGTCAAATTAGTTAATTAAGTAGTTAAACTAGATTTAGTAATATATAGTAATTATAGGTAACTTTGGGGGGATTTACCGTTTAATGACCGGTTTGTCGATTTTGAGACTTATATCACAGTTAAAACCTAATGCAAAATATTAAATATAAATGTAACTTATTTTAAAGAGTAAAGTAAATGACAACAAATAAAAGTGCAATAATTAAAAATATAAATAAAGCGTAAAAATAAAAGTGCGATAATTTAAAGTACGATAAATAAAATGACGATAAATGAAAGTACGATGAGATATAAAATAAAGGAATTATGCTTATTTAAACTTCCGTAATCATGATGTTTGACGTTTTGATTTTAATTTATTACCATGGGTTAGTTGTCCTTTGTCCTGGATTATTCGATACGTCTATCCGGTTTTTGTCCATAACAGTCCATCGGCCATAATTATAAAGTGCGAGTATCCTCGTCAAATTACCCTTATACCCGAAGTCAAATATTTCAACTAATTGAGGACTTAAACTGTAACAAGGTTTTAACACCTTGTTAACAATTACACCAATTTTCCTTGTATGTAATCCACCCCTGTTTTAATGAGTCCATTGACTATTAATCCATCCCCGTGTCCGGTCAAATGAACAATTATTAGTACTTATAAATATCCCGCTCATCGTATCCGATTGAGTGTATGTGGTTATTTATAGATACGTCAAATTGTAAATCTTTATATTAAATTAACGAACTATCATTCAGTTAAACAAATATAAAGCCCATTAATAGCCCATAGTCTAATTTCCACAAGTGTCGGTCTTTTGTTCAAACCCCAATTATGGTCCAAAGCCCAATTACCCAATCTTAATATTTAGCCCAACATCACGATTACTTCGGCTTAAATAAGCGTAATAATAACTTAGTTACGAGACATTAATTTAAAAAGGAAGAACATAACTTACAATGATTATTTATAGCGTAGCGTTATACGGACAGAGTTTCGATTTAAAACCCGTAAAACATTCTTACAATAACCCAATTATTATTAAACTTAAATTAAAATTATAATTATAAAATATAAATATATATATCGTATATGATATGAGAAAGGAAAAGAAAAAGGTGTAGTTTCTTCATTACTCTGTGCCTTGCTTTTATAGGCAAATGATTGATACTGTTGTAGGTGGAATGTTAGCTGGCTACCATTCAAAGTTGAATCAATAATATCTCGTTGCGAATTATTGATTTAAAATTTTCACTTATGACCCTTTAACTATGCTCAATTAACAACTTTTTATTATTTATTATTATTCTTATTATGAATTATTTAAATATTATATTATATTATTGTGCATAGTTGACTTGTACTTTCAGCTCGTTGCGTCGAGCGTTGAAAGTTGGTTCATGTCTCGGTTCCGGATTTTCGAACGCCTTTTCGTATAATTTAATATCTTGTACTTTGCGTTTTGCGGCTTGTACTTTTGTAATTTTGAGACGTTTCTCATCAATAAATTGAACCACTTGAATTATACTTTGTACTTTTTATCTTTTTGGTCATTTGCGTCTTCAAATCGTCGAATCTATCTTTTGTCTTCACCTTTTAATATTTAAACGATAATTACTTGAAATTAGAACAATTGCAACTAAAAGCTTGTCTTTCTTGAATGATAATGCTATGAAATATATGTTCGTTTTTAGCATTATCAAATATTCCCACACTTGAGCGTTGCTTGTCCTCAAGCAATATAGAACTTGAATATAACTTTACCAGAATCACTTCTTTATTCTTCACACTTTGTACATCAGTGATTTCAATACGGCGGTATGAACAATGATAGTAACGATGTGGTTTACAGTCCCACATGACTATGAAAATTTAGATCCTTTAAGGAAATCGGATCTTTATGAAAACATTTGATCCTTTGAAAATTCAATCTAGATTTTACCCTAGATAAGTTTTCCGGAATAACCCTTCACCGGTGTTTGCAAATTGTTTTTTTGGGTTTTGTGGGTTTCAGATTTGAAAATTTTAGCTCAAAACTTATGGTTTTGTGTCACCCACTTGCTAACCTTGTATTAGGAAAGCAAAACGTCCAGTATACTTGCTCCGTATATTACCTTTCGGTAAACTACCGTTTGGTTGTAAAGGAAAGCGTTGAACAAGCAACTGTTAAGGCAATGTCCCGTGACATGCATTTGATTATGGTCTATATCGTGTCGGATGCAATTACTATCCTTTGTAGGAGCAATAGTAAAGATCACCCTATAGTTTTTCGGTCTGGCACAAGGTCCTGTCTTCGACCATGCTATGCAACCACCGTTCTTACGATTGACACCTGATTTGGTTCAGGTGACCTAATGAATTCCAGGTGAATTCCTAGAATTTTACGTTCAATGGTAATGAACGCATTGAAAATGGGTTTTCAGAAAATAAATCGGTTTTATTTTTGATCAAAATATTTTCTCGTCCAAGCTCGAGTTTAGATTTCATCGAATTCCATGAGTTTGTAATTCTCAATCTTTAAGGTCAATCTCAAGGATTGAGTAATATCAAGCTTAAAAGCTGATTTTTAATCTTTAAGGAGACTATCTTTTCTGGGGGTCTGATTCATTAGTCTTATCAAGCTAATTTGCACGGCGCCCTCCCCATTTTACGAGACAGATCCTCTCATGGTTAGGATAAGCCTGACCACATGGCGACCCTGTTTGATGCTGAGGTCCGTGGATTTTCAGCTGATTTTCGAGAAAACTTTTCAAGGTTTTTCGTAGACTCTACAACTGGTCTGGATGACAACTTCCTGACCTAAATCAAGAAGCGCATTTCTTTTTTGGAAGACTTTACTTCCTTTTAATGATGGAATTGATTCATCGTGTAGATCCATCTTTTCTTTTATCTTTATTATAATATTACGGGTAAAACAGTTAATTTAGTCCAAAACAAAAGCACCTGCAATAAACTTTAGAGAAACATGTGATAGATAGTTTTATTGAATAACTTGGTACATTCTCCTTTATTCCATTTTAAATGAATTCAAGCGTTTTAAGGTGTTTCTCAATTTATGTCCTTTCCGAGGTAACGATAATTTCGGTATTAACACCTAGTTTTCATCGTTCATAAATATGTATAAACATGATTTTGAATTCATTTAGTTGAAAATTTTTCAAATTTTCACAAAATTTGACAATTAAACCAAGTGTAAACCCGAGAGAATTTATAACCCTTCCCCACACTTGAGATCATGCAATGCCCTCATTTGCATGAAATCAAACTATAATTATAAATTCATGAGGGTGATTTGTGATGACCCGAAAATTTCTGACCAAATTTAAACTTAATCTTTGTATGATTAACATTTCCGACACGATAAGCAAAGTCTGTAAAACTGAATCTCAAAATTTTTAAACTATTCAAATACCTTTCGGTTGTTCTCGACGATTCACGAACAATTATATATAAATAGATACATATATACTATAACTTGAAAAGGTAACAATGTATTAATTGTTTGATACCGTACATTAAACTTATTGGTTTAAATATCTATTTGAACATATATGATAAGTTGGAATTGTAATTGTATGAATAACTTGCGATGTGTACTTAAAACGTGTTTATGAATATTAACTTGGTTATTAAACGTTTTGATTTAAAACAATATTATTAAATTTACTTTGATAGATAACGAGACGATGATTTATAGAAGTAAATTACCAAAACACTCGAATGTATAAGTTATATTTCGAGTGATATAATTTATGGATAGTTAAGTCTATATTTTGACAAATGTACGAGTCACGAAAGGTAAAGTGCCAGTTTTCTCAGTGTAAGTAGGGACGTTCGAAAAACCGGAACTGGGACATAAGTCGTGTGACAACGTACGACTTATTGGAACAAAAATTACAAATCAACTATGCACGTGAATTTAATATAATATATAATTAATTATATAAATTATATATATTATATTTATATTTATTTAATATGTCGACAAACTAGAAGTTAAAACAGATGTGAGCTGGATTTACGGGCCATGCGATCGCATGGCATTTACCCACAAAACCCATGCGATCGCATGAAGTCAGATTTCAGGAAAAGTCTATAAATTCGATCGAGTTCTGGCATAATGCACACACACATATCCATCTATATTACACTGTATTATATTTATAATTTATATTATTATTATTATTAATAATATTAAGATTATTAATATTAATCTTATTATTATTATTAATATTATTATTATTATTATTATTAATATTAATACATAAAATACTACGACGAGGTTATGAGCGTGTCACTTTCAAAACGAGTTTACGAGCAAGCTAAAGCTAAGGAAATTGTGGGTTATTGCCAAGGAGGTTATGGGTAATGTTCGGGGGTATATTTATGAATCAAACCTAGTGTTTATCATCTCCGTTACGTCTACATACTTTTCTACAATATTAAATCTCAATATTAATACGTAAGCATTTATATTTTATATTTTATAAATTAATAGTGTATACATACTAGTGCTCGAGTGTATATATTTATACATGCTTGTATACTAAATTTCGTCGTTAAACAGTTTATAATGAATCACGAATTAAATACATATATTACTGGTAAAAGGTATATGATATACATGTTTTCGGAAAGCTGGCGAAAAATCAATAACTTTTCATTTAGATATCGGATAGTTTCGAAGAACGAATCAAAAGATATGGTCAACTGAATTATAATTGACGTTAATTGAAATTGCTTTTGAATCTGCAATTAGGATTTAAACAACTTGTTTACGAGATTGATAAAATGGATTTTTGAATATTACCAGCTGAGTAAATGAATCCTTATATAAAACACGTCTCGTTTGGTTAAACAACTGTCAAAATTGACTTTTTGAAACGACTTTGGATAACTTTTGTGTGTCGATCTCGAGCATTAGGATTGTGATACACTATGACCTGACCTAGCTTGATAGACATTTATTGACCAACATATGTTCTCTAGGTTGAGATCTACGATTATTTGATATACCGAGTTTCGGTCACATTTTGGTGAACAACTTTATATGCTGCTAAGGTGAGTTTCATTTGCTCCCTTTTTAATTGCTTTTGCAATATCTATTTTTGGGCTGAGAATACATGCACTTTATTTTAAACGCAATGGATACAAGTACAAACTAAATTCTATGCTGAGTTTAAACCGAAAATCCCTTAGCTTTGGTAACTTGTAACTGCCAGTACATAGGATATGGACTGGTGGACGCGAATAACAGTATATGGATCCATAGGGCTTGACATCCCCGTCCGAGCTAGAGCGCTAGCCTTTTAACGGACGTGTGTTATTTGAGTTTAGGACACGTTGGTTTGCGTGTATTAAAACGAATGGGGTATTTATCATTATAACGTTAAAGTTTAGTTACCATGGTGCTCTGTTATGTAGAATCTATTGATAAACGTTTCTGGATGAAACAACTGAAATCTTGTGATCCACTTTTATATACAGATTATGCAAAACACTAAAACTATGAACTCACCAACCTTTGTGTTGACACTTGTTAGCATGTTTATTCTCAGGTTCCCTAGAAGTCTTCCGCTGTTTGCTTATATGTTATACAAGCTATGTGCATGGAGTCTTACATGGCATATTTTTCGAGGAAACGTTGCATTCACCAAATCATCACCATGTATCTTATTTTGACTGCATTGTCAACGGAAGTACTATTGTAAACTATTATTACGGTGATTGTCTATATGTAGAAATCATCAGATGTTGAAAACCTTTGATTTAAATATACATTTATGGTGTGCCTTTTCAAAAGAATGCAAAGTTTATAAAACGTATCATATAGAGGTCAAATACCTCGCAATGAAATCGATGAATGACGTGTTCGTCCATATGGATTTGAAGCGATCGTCACAGTTGGTATCAGAGCGTTGGTCCTAGCGAACCAGGTCTTGCATAAGTGTGTCTAACTGATAGTTGTTAGGATGCATTAGTAAGTCTGGACTTCGACCGTGTCTGCATGTCAAAAGTTTTGCTTATCATTTTTGTCGGAAATTACCTGCTTATCATTCCTAGTCTAGACACGTTTTACTGCATTGATTGCATGAATAGTGTATAGACAAAATTCATATCTTAGCGTATCTGTTACTGTAAACTTTTCCTGACATCTTCCGAAAATTTCTCCGTGATTTATGGAATTTGGTATTATATATACATATGTAAATTATGTATTGAAGAATACCAAACTAAATTCTATAATCTAATTCATATAAAAAAAATCATCTCCCTAATTATACAAGATGGATCCCGTATCTAGTTCAAATTCCTTAAACTCTGACAGCTATTCCGATATGGATATTCACCTGAACTCTGAAGAAAGTATAACCGGAATGGATCAACCAATTAGCCATCATCTATTCTGGATGAATTAGGGATGGGTTCGTAGCCTGCTTAATTATTGGAGACAAGAAGAAGGCGATCCCTTCCATCCACCACATTGCCCTCTTGGCGAAGAACCTGAAGCACTTACCGGCGAACCTGTTCGTAATACTATTTTCTCTCTCATCTCCAGAATATCTTGTCATGATCATATACTCTCTCAAATTCTGGATCTTATTCATCCGCTAGTCCGAACCGCCAATCATCCCGGTGTAGTAGAAGAATTCAATGAGCTTCGCGCTCGAGTAGTGGCTTTGGAGAATATGGTGCAAAGGTTACAAGCACCAGCAGCATCACCGGCATCAACAGTACCACCGACAACAACACCAACAGTACCATTACCACCACCAACAACATCCGCATCGCAAACCTCAACTTCACAATCTGTTCCACAAGCATCAACGTCATACGCACCATAGTTACCAAGAAATACCAGCAACAATAACCGATGAAGTATTAACTCATTTCCCCTGAAGAAATTTTATTTATATTTAATATATATGAATTTTGAAATCAAAATAAATCTTTTCGTACCAAGTTATTACGTGGGAATCTTAACTGGTAGGTACTACTCGGTTAATTCATATTACTAATATGCTATGATGTACATCCTTCGTTAATGACTTAACCATCGTTAACTACAATCTCTGTTTCCAACTCAATGAATTCCATTTCATAATAAACTAAGTATATTATTCAATTATATGGTTGATTTTATACTTTCATCTTCGATGTATTCGAAACTTTCTAGAAAACATCATTCGTACCTTGTGAAGTTAGCAAGAGTTCCATGAGCACCAACATGATTCACTGAGAAAATATCAATAAAACTGAATATTGATTACATTAGTGAAATACTCCGTAAAGATTATTAAATCTTTACTGTTTTAGAGATTATTCATTTCTAATTCAAGTCAAAAATCAAATGAGCTTAATATGATATTAACTCATCAAATCTGTATTACATCTGAAGAAAATATACATACATATATTTTCATAAAAACGGTAATAAAAATTCTTTTATACAAAATATTACTTGTGAAATCTTTAACGGGTAGGTAATTCCCGGGAAATATATAAGTTCACAATTAATATGGTATAATGTACATTCTTCAACTTTGATTCAAAAATTATTAACTATGCTCATAGCGATATACAATCATTTCCATACAAATTCAATTACATATTCTGATATTGACGGATCAGAATACAAGTCAAGATTTAACGGGTGACATCATTCTTAGATCTCTACATCTTTCAAAGCTATACTTTGACTTCAAAAATGTGAAAGATCCTTTAGCATTGTTATTACTGAAAATAACCTTGAAATTTCAAAGCTAACAAAAAAATAACCTTTCAAAGCTATCTTTTCAAAAAAAAAAAATAACCTTGCAATTTCTTTTCAAAGTATCCAGTATTATCAACCGTTCAACCAGTCAACGACGACCTTTCAGACTTGTAACTTTGGCATATATTTTTTTTATCGGGGAATCTTTCATGTTCCACCACATTAGCAGTAAATTTACCAACAACTTCATTGATCTTTGACCTTCCGAAAAATCCTTATACTCATTGAAACCGTATCATATACTCATCCACATCTTGTAACGGCAATTGCCATACCAACTATCGGGAATTTGTAGAGACCCCGACAAATCGTCAAGTGACGGCGTCGTCTACGTAGGTCCCATTGCATGGTCATAAGTCTTTAAGACAAAGTTTGACCAAAATATGTCGCCTTCATTTCAAAATAAAGATTGTTCCCAAAGTTTACAAGAATTGTTCAACCAAAAGTTAAGTTACAAGGTTATAAGTACATTTGAAATCTAGGCGACACGGTTTAAAGTAAAGTCAAAGACGCTCCAAGTAATGCATGTATACTCGACATCCAATGCAAGTATCAAATAGTGAGCGGAAGCATGTTTCACATAACGTGTAAGACCTGAGAAAAACATAGAAATCTGTCAATGAAAACGTTGGTGAAATCATAGGTTTAAGTAAGTAAGTGAGTAAAAGTAAGTAAGTCGAACCACAAGGTTTGCAAAGTTGAAATAATAGTAACACATTCTAAAAGTTAATATTCACGAGCACCCAATTATCAAAGCTTAACATTCCATCCATTGTATACCCCATCCATAGTGCTAGAACAAACACTGATTCTCGAAAATATATTTCATCCGTAGACGGTAGCGAACCGTCAAAGATGAGGGTTGTCAACCCATATGGCCATATAACATAAGTTCTCGCTTACACCCGTCAAGTGTAACTAATGATAATCGAATTGAGGCTTTTTGTTCTAAACTCGTATGTAGAATGTTTGTTTTCCCGTTCTTGTGTTCACTTAGTTCAAAAGAATCGTTTATGTTTTCTCATCCCAAATATAAGTTCAAAAAGAGTAAAAGTGGGACTATGATCTCACCTTTGATTGCAAGAGTGAAATAGTACTTCAACAAGTAAACGTGCAAAGAACAATGCTAGTCTTGACCTAAACATATAGGTTGTATCAATAACGGTAAACACAAACGGTCAAAGATGTTCAATTAGTCCTATGGCTCGTTACGACTCGATTAATATAGCATGTGAATCAATTTGTCAAGTTTCATGCACGATACAAGTAGTTAAGTATGTTAGAACGATTGTATAATCGTTTGGTTAAGTTTGACTAAAAGTCAAACTTGGTCAAAGTCAAAGTCAACGGGGTCGGGTCGGGTGTCCGACAATTTTCTCATGATGAGAAGTCATATACGAGCATAATAGTCAAGTTTCATGTTAATCGGAGTTACGGTTAAGCGGGAAACATTTTGGGAGCGTTTAAAGACAAGAAAGTTGGCCTGGGCCATTTGCGCGGCGCGCACCCATGTGCAATACCAGGTCAGAACTCGACCAAGGGAACCATTTATTTGGTTTTTCTGATTTGCGCGGCGCGCAGGTGCACGCGCGGCGCGCATAACCTGGGGAATTGCTGATTGCAGAAAAATAACTTAAGTAACGAACCAAAACTCATTTTAACATATTTCATGCACCGAAAACACTTAAAACGCATAACCTATATCATTAGAAAGGTAATTTGACAAGGAAAACAACTAAGCACATTTCATCAAGCAATTCATCAATTTCAATAACCGATTTTCCGTCAAGTGATCATTAAGAATCCATTTTCAAAGTTTCAAGCTCATTAAATGCATTTTAAGTTTCGGGAATCCAATTCACACATGTGATATGCCGTTTTGAAGGTAATCAAACACACATTGCAACTAAACACTTATCAACAACAATTCATAGCATTTGATGCACCAAAAGTTCATATAAAGCTTATCAAACCCTAATCCAAAATCACCAAAATCACTAATCAAGTTTATGAAGTTTTACAAATCAACCTACACATCAAATTGAAGCTAGTAACACTAGGAACACATCTAATACTTGCACTTTAACATATTAACAACATTTAAGCATCCAAATCATAAATCAAACACACCAAACTTTCAAGTTCATGCTAGTTATCAAAAATAACGAAATCGAACATATAAATCATATATTCATGTTAGACTTGAGCCATAGACACTAATTAACAACTTTATAAGTTAAAAACATCAAGAACACAAAAATCTAGTGATTTTAGAAAGTTACCCAAACGAGATGAGG
Source organism: Rutidosis leptorrhynchoides (assembly GCF_046630445.1). Classification (NCBI taxonomy): domain Eukaryota; kingdom Viridiplantae; phylum Streptophyta; class Magnoliopsida; order Asterales; family Asteraceae; genus Rutidosis; species Rutidosis leptorrhynchoides. Next base: position 73,784,713 of record NC_092336.1, on the reverse strand, counting down.
TTGGTATGAAATCGAAGAGGAAGATGCAAGGATTCCAAATATGTAATTTGTTTGGATTGAAGCTTGATCGATTTAAAATGGATGATGATTTCTTGTTTGAAGATTTGAGAGAATTCTTGAAAGTGTTAAAAGAAAATGAAAATGAAAATGGAAGGGAATGGGGAGGTGGATGTTGACTAGTCAAAAGCTAGTCACATCTTTGCTCCCTTGGTGAAACTAGTCCCTCGAGTTTGTTGTCGGGTGCGGGAATTAACCAAACGAAATATTTTAAAACGTTAGAGTAAACGAGTGATGTTATAATTAAATAACGAGAATATTATGAACGTTAGTTAACGAAAGATGCCAAATTAAATGACGAAAGATATTATTTAAAAAAAAAGACGGTGTTAAAATAAATTTAACGGAAAAACGCGGGATGTTACATTATCCACACCTCAAAAGAAATTTCGTCCCGAAATTTAGTTGGAAGTAGTAGTCGATATCTCTTACTCGAGACTTTACGTTGTTCATGACATGAATAAGTGTAGGTACGTCCTTGAGTGTTCTCATGAATTTGGATAGTCAGGGTTTTACGTTGTATTAAGGTTTGGTTTTACGATCCCCGGTTTCAACTGGTTTTCCTATGAAGAGAAGTTTGTCATCGATAGTTGGTGTATCTAGCAGGATTGCACGTTCCTGTTCCGCAGGACACGTTTCTAAGTTTGTTACACGAAATGTAGGGTAAACGGAAACTTAATTTAGTCTGAAGTTCTAAACGGTAGGAAGCGGTTCCAATACGCCCCAAGGTTTCAAAAGGTTCGATATTGCGGATATAGCCTTTCTCGATTTCCCAAAATGGATTACACCTTTCCAAGGTGCGGTTTCTCAATATTACGCGGTTACACACTGGGATTTGTGAGGTTTTCATCTAAGTTTGGTATAACTCTTTTGGCGACTACGGATCGTCTCGAGCCCTCCTCGGATTTGAATGATCTCGATTGTTGTTTCTTGATGGAGTTCAGATTTCGGTGGTTGATGCTTTGGTTAAATGAACAGGGGTATGACATTAGCGGTCACATAGGGTTTCGGAAAGTGCGCGTGAACACACGAGTGGTAACTACTGTTGTAAGAGTGATCTACTAAAGGTGACAATACGAGTTTGTGACATTTCTTTCCAAGACGTAAATCGTTCGTTTGCTCGGTTCGTCAGTTTGTGGGTGGTACGCGGTACTCATGTCTAAGCGGGTTCCCAAGGTTTCTTGTAACACTAGAAGTGAAACGAGTATTTCGATACAGGATAAATGACAAAGATACACCGTGTTGGTGTAGAATCTCTTAAGATATGTTTGAACAAGTCAGTTAGGGTTCGAAAAATGTTCGTTAGGACTATTCACCCTCGTGGCGAATACTAATGTAATATAAGGAGTTTCTCTATCCATGGAGAAATGTTACAAGGAGTTTCCTTAAACGGAAATGCGAGCGATAAAGATAGAAGTGAAATGAGGACCTAGAATAGGATGAGCTTACATCTCGAGGTTGCCATAACGTGCCTCTAGTTGTCAAAAGTTGAAGTCTGAAAGAGAAACAAGGTAGTACACGTAGTTGTATAGTTCGGGGTTGAACAATAGTTGACCGATTATCAGGAACACAAGGGCGTTAAGTCAAAGAAGAGTGAAGTATCGTTGGATTGTGTGTTATCTTAAATTCCAGTAATATCAGACAGTAACGGTGAAATAACAGATGTATGTGTGTGGTACGTGATGACGAGAAAGTTGATCGGATCTACAGTTTAGTATTCGAATTCTTCGTGCAAAATAACGAATTTTAGTTACGTTAATTTTTGAGTCGAGAGAGTATGCCTTTCGGCGTTCATGTAGAAATATTTCCATGTTTGAGTTCCATCTGTTGCTATACGATTTTAACTAGAAATGTTGGTGTGAAGAATCACGCTCAAGGTTCAAACACGGAGAGGTTTAAAGTTTTCCCTTAGTGAGTTAACGAGTTTAAAAGTCGGGTAACACGAGAAAAGTCAGAAATGAATCTTTGGTAATAACAGACGAGATCTAAGATTTTTTTTTTTTTTTTTTATTTTTTTTTTTACGAATACAAGTCCGAGTTGGTAGAGTTTCCTGATTACATGTGGCTTGATTTCGAGATTGATTGTAATGCCTTGACCATTAACATCATGGTCTAGAAAATTGGACTTCGTTCAACAGAAATTCTCACTCGGAGAATTTGGTATAGAGTTGCTCTTTTCTCAAAAGTTCGAGCGTAAGATGGTGATGTTGTTCGTTTTCCTTCTTTACTTAAATAAGTTAAGATGTCATCCATAAATACGATAACAGATTTGTCTAGATAAGTTGCATACGTGGTTTAGGAGGTTCATGAATACGGACGGAGTCCTAAATAAATCAAACGGTACTAAGAGAGATTTACAACTAACGTTGCGAGTTCGGAAGATGGCTTAGGAGACATCGTCTCCCTTAACCCCCAATTGGTGATAACCGGAACGGAGGTCGTTTTGGAATACACACGGGATTCATGCAAGAAAATCATGAGGTCATGGATGCGAGGGAGAGGGTATCGGTTTCCAACCGAAAATTACTCAGTTCACAATAATCTATACAAGATGATGGGGAAACATTTTCTTTTTTTTTTTTTTTAACGAATAGGTTCCGAGCTCCCTAGTTCTATAGGTGTCAAGTCAAAAGTCTTAACGTATATCCTCCAATAAAATTTATAGGCACACAATATTTTCCGTTGGTCACTTAAATTGCCTAAGTAGTGTCTAGGGGAAAAAGGTGGAATATAAAGAGCACGAGTCAAATCCTTGGTTATAAAACGTCTAACGGTACTCGAATCGAATAAGTATGAAATATACGGTTTGTTGTGAAGAAACGTACCCGTGACTAGTCCATCATCGTCTCGGGCATCCTAGGTGTCGATGTTGTAAGTTCAACGGTGCGCGTTGGTTTTTGCTTTATTCTTTGGGCATTCATTCCTAAAATGACCCGATTGGCCACATTTGTAGCAAATACTCGGCTTTGGTGCGTCGGGCCCCTTTTGAGTGACGGGGGCGGTACTTCCACAATACTTGGCAATATGACCACTACCTTGGCACCGATGGCAAATTAGCTTGCCACATTCACCAAAATGATGCTTGTGGCATTTGTTGCAAAAAGGTCGTGTCCCGGCATAACTTTTCTTGCCGACGGGGGTGAGAGGTTCCTTGGCAAAGTTGTTGTTGTAGTTACTCGATTGGGGGGCTTCCCATGTTCTTTTGTTGTTACTCGGGTGGTTCTCGACCATTGGTGCCGGTGCTTCCATTTCATTCGCCGTTTCTAAAGTTTGGCGGGCCTTGGTTAAAGCCTCTTGTAGGTTAGTGGGTTGGGATGCCATTACCCCGTGTTGAATGCTCTTAGGGAGGCCATCCATGTAAAGTTCGACTCTTAGGGATTCGGGAGTCATGAGATTTGGACACATTGAGACTAGTTCGGTGAACCGTTGATTATAAGTTCCGAGGTCATTCCCGACCGTTTTTAAATTCCTTAGACCCTGTTCGAGCCTTCGAGTCTCGTCGCGCGGGAAGTATTCGGTGATCATTCTTTCTCTTAATTCGGTCCAAGAGAGTGTGTGGGCTTCACCGCTTCCCACTAATTGTACATACGTGTTCCACCATGAGAGAGCAATACCGGTGAAAGTGAGGGTGGAAAACTTGACCTTATCTTGGTCTCGACAACCGCTTGTGTTAAAAACGGTCTCCATTTGTTCAAACCATCGGGTGAGAGTAACCGGTCCCCCGGTTCCATCGAAAGTGGGAGGATTGTACTTCATGAAGTTCTTGTAGGAGCAACCTTCGATTGAATTACCGGCTCCATGATTGTTGTTGTTAGAAAAGTGATCGGCCACGGCCGTACCCACGGCGGTGGTTATCATTCGTTGAAGAGCTTGTTCTAGAGTTTCGAGAGGAGTATTGTGTTGACCTTGGTGAGCCATTGTTCCTTCATGACACAAGAATATCGTTGGTTAGTATTTTCAACAATACTAACCGGAGTATGGAATAAGGATAAAGAGAAAATTTTCCTTGACTCGCCTTAAATTCTCTATGTCATAGTGTCGGAACGTCCATGTGAATCACCGTAATATAATCCCGGAAATTATATTACCCGGATTCTCATGTGCATTTAACATTACTTCATAAAGTCAAGGTGGCGCATCAACAAAATTTATCAACGTAAGATCAAGATCGAATACGAGTTAGATATGATAGAAGAGTTCGAGTATAAATGCACAAATAGTCAAGTAATTCCTACTTTAGTCTATATGCCGGTTGTAGTCTAGATTCACCTATGTACCCTATGACTCGGGGTGGACACAAATGAACTCTAAATCCCTACAACCAATGCTCTGATACCACTTGTAGCGACCCCGACAAATCGTCAAGTGACGGCGTCGTCTACGTAGGTCCCATTGCATGGTCATAAGTCTTTAAGACAAAGTTTGACCAAAATATGTCGCCTTCATTTCAAAATAAAGATTGTTCCCAAAGTTTACAAGAATTGTTCAACCAAAAGTTAAGTTACAAGGTTATAAGTACATTTGAAATCTAGGCGACACGGTTTAAAGTAAAGTCAAAGACGCTCCAAGTAATGCATGTATACTCGACATCCAATGCAAGTATCAAATAGTGAGCGGAAGCATGTTTCACATAACGTGTAAGACCTGAGAAAAACATAGAAATCTGTCAACGAAAACGTTGGTGAAATCATAGGTTTAAGTAAGTAAGTGAGTAAAAGTAAGTAAGTCGAACCACAAGGTTTGCAAAGTTGAAATAATAGTAACACATTCTAAAAGTTAATATTCACGAGCACCCAATTATCAAAGCTTAACATTCCATCCATTGTATACCCCATCCATAGTGCTAGAACAAACACTGATTCTCGAAAATATATTTCATCCGTAGACGGTAGCGAACCGTCAAAGATGAGGGTTGTCAACCCATATGGCCATATAACATAAGTTCTCGCTTACACCCGTCAAGTGTAACTAATGATAATCGAATTGAGGCTTTTTGTTCTAAACTCGTATGTAGAATGTTTGTTTTCCCGTTCTTGTGTTCACTTAGTTCAAAAGAATCGTTTATGTTTTCTCATCCCAAATATAAGTTCAAAAAGAGTAAAAGTGGGACTATGATCTCACCTTTGATTGCAAGAGTGAAATAGTACTTCAACAAGTAAACGTGCAAAGAACAATGCTAGTCTTGACCTAAACATATAGGTTGTATCAATAACGGTAAACACAAACGGTCAAAGATGTTCAATTAGTCCTATGGCTCGTTATGACTCGATTAATATAGCATGTGAATCAATTTGTCAAGTTTCATGCACGATACAAGTAGTTAAGTATGTTAGAACGATTGTATAATCGTTTGGTTAAGTTTGACTAAAAGTCAAACTTGGTCAAAGTCAAAGTCAACGGGGTCGGGTCGGGTGTCCGACAATTTTCTCATGATGAGAAGTCATATACGAGCATAATAGTCAAGTTTCATGTTAATCGGAGTTACGGTTAAGCGGGAAACATTTTGGGAGCGTTTAAAGACAAGAAAGTTGGCCTGGGCCATTTGCGCGGCGCGCACCCATGTGCAATACCAGGTCAGAACTCGACCAAGGGAACCATTTATTTGGTTTTTCTGATTTGCGCGGCGCGCAGGTGCACGCGCGGCGCGCATAACCTGGGGAATTGCTGATTGCAGAAAAATAACTTAAGTAACGAACCAAAACTCATTTTAACATATTTCATGCACCGAAAACACTTAAAACGCATAACCTATATCATTAGAAAGGTAATTTGACAAGGAAAACAACTAAGCACATTTCATCAAGCAATTCATCAATTTCAATAACCGATTTTCCGTCAAGTGATCATTAAGAATCCATTTTCAAAGTTTCAAGCTCATCAAATGCATTTTAAGTTTCGGGAATCCAATTCACACATGTGATATGCCGTTTTGAAGGTAATCAAACACACATTGCAACTAAACACTTATCAACAACAATTCATAGCATTTGATGCACCAAAAGTTCATATAAAGCTTATCAAACCCTAATCCAAAATCACCAAAATCACTAATCAAGTTTATGAAGTTTTACAAATCAACCTACACATCAAATTGAAGCTAGTGACACTAGGAACACATCTAATACTTGCACTTTAACATATTAACAACATTTAAGCATCCAAATCATAAATCAAACACACCAAACTTTCAAGTTCATGCTAGTTATCAAAAATAACGAAATCGAACATATAAATCATATATTCATGTAAGACTTGAGCCATAGACACTAATTAACAACTTTATAAGTTAAAAACATCAAGAACACAAAAATCTAGTGATTTTAGAAAGTTACCCAAACGAGATGAGGTTGGTATGAAATCGAAGAGGAAGATGCAAGGATTCCAAATATGTAATTTGTTTGGATTGAAGCTTGATCGATTTAAAATGGATGATGATTTCTTGTTTGAAGATTTGAGAGAATTCTTGAAAGTGTTAAAAGAAAATGAAAATGAAAATGGAAGGGAATGGGGAGGTGGATGTTGACTAGTCAAAAGCTAGTCACATCTTTGCTCCCTTGGCGAAACTAGTCCCTCGAGTTTGTTGTCGGGTGCGGGAATTAACCAAACGAAATATTTTAAAACGTTAGAGTAAACGAGTGATGTTATAATTAAATAACGAGAATATTATGAACGTTAGTTAACGAAAGATGCCAAATTAAATGACGAAAGATATTATTTAAAAAAAAAAGACGGTGTTAAAATAAATTTAACGGAAAAACGCGGGATGTTACATTATCCACACCTCAAAAGAAATTTCGTCCCGAAATTTAGTTGGAAGTAGTAGTCGATATCTCTTACTCGAGACTTTACGTTGTTCATGACATGAATAAGTGTAGGTACGTCCTTGAGTGTTCTCATGAATTTGGATAGTCAGGGTTTTACGTTGTATTAAGGTTTGGTTTTACGATCCCCGGTTTCAACTGGTTTTCCTATGAAGAGAAGTTTGTCATCGATAGTTGGTGTATCTAGCAGGATTGCACGTTCCTGTTCCGCAGGACACGTTTCTAAGTTTGTTACACGAAATGTAGGGTAAACGGAAACTTAATTTAGTCGGAAGTTCTAAACGGTAGGAAGCGGTTCCAATACGCCCCAAGGTTTCAAAAGGTTCGATATTGCGGATATAGCCTTTCTCGATTTCCCAAAATGGATTACACCTTTCCAAGGTGCGGTTTCTCAATATTACGCGGTTACACACTGGGATTTGTGAGGTTTTCATCTAAGTTTGGTATAACTCTTTTGGCGACTACGGATCGTCTCGAGCCCTCCTCGGATTTGAATGATCTCGATTGTTGTTTCTTGATGGAGTTCAGATTTCGGTGGTTGATGCTTTGGTTAAATGAACAGGGGTATGACATTAGCGGTCACATAGGGTTTCGGAAAGTGCGCGTGAACACTCGAGTGGTAACTACTGTTGTAAGAGTGATCTACTAAAGGTGACAATACGAGTTTGTGACATGTCTTTCCAAGACGTAAATCGTTCGTTTGCTCGGTTCGTCAGTTTGTGGGTGGTACGCGGTACTCATGTCTAAGCGGGTTCCCAAGGTTTCTTGTAACACTAGAAGTGAAACGAGTATTTCGATACAGGATAAATGACAAAGATACACCGTGTTGGTGTAGAATCTCTTAAGATATGTTTGAACAAGTCAGTTAGGGTTCGAAAAATGTTCGTTAGGACTATTCACCCTCGTGGCGAATACTAATGTAATATAAGGAGTTTCTCTATCCATGGAGAAATGTTACAAGGAGTTTCCTTAAACAGAAATGCGAGCGATAAAGATAGAAGTGAAATGAGGACCTAGAATAGGATGAGCTTACATCTCGAGGTTGCCATAACGTGCCTCTAGTTGTCAAAAGTTGAAGTCTGAAAGAGAAACGAGGTAGTACACGTAGTTGTATAGTTCGGGGTTGAACAATAGTTGACCGATTATCAGGAACACAAGGGCGTTAAGTCAAAGAAGAGTGAAGTATCGTTGGATTGTGTGCTATCTTAAATTCCAGTAATATCAGACAGTAACGGTGAAATAACAGATGTATGTGTGTGGTACGTGATGACGAGAAAGTTGATCGGATCTACAGTTTAGTATTCGAATTCTTCGTGCAAAATAACGAATTTTAGTTACGTTAATTTTTGAGTCGAGAGAGTATGCCTTTCGGCGTTCATGTAGAAATATTTCCATGTTTGAGTTCCATCTGTTGCTATACGATTTTAACTAGAAATGTTGGTGTGAAGAATCACGCTCAAGGTTCGAACACGGAGAGGTTTAAAGTTTTCCCTTAGTGAGTTAACGAGTTTAAAAGTCGGGTAACACGAGAAAAGTCAGAAATGAATCTTTGGTAATAACAGACGAGATCTAAGATTTTTTTTTTTTTTTTTTTTTTTTTTTTTTTTTTTTACGAATACAAGTCCGAGTTGGTAGAGTTTCCTGATTACATGTGGCTTGATTTCGAGATTGATTGTAATGCCTTGACCATGAAGGAGGCTGTGGACAAATCACAAAGACTAAATCTACCTTCAAAGAATCCAAATGATTCATAGTCTGCTGAAATCATTAGCGAATACCTTGCTCCTTACTCTAAAACCTTTGCGGACAATATTCTTCATCATGATCTTATCTTAAATATTAGAAATTCTAAGATATCATCATATCTTTCATTATAAATATCCTCCATATTTCTGGAGATAATTCCATAATCATTCTTATCGGAAATCAATTTTCTCCTTATGATATCTGTGTTACATCATAAAAGAAACTATTTTAGTTTCTAAATTCTAAAACCTTCGAGTTTAAAATATGAATATTTTTGAAGTAGTATTGGGAATTGAAGCATGAGTTGGTATAATATAATGACACTTGATCAACGTGATTATATTACAGTAAGTCATGCTGAGTTTCTAATGGAACGTGATAAAGGTTCACAGATCCCACCCTCATCATGAACCATGTTACATAACTCTTTCATTTTATTTAACCTCTAAACGTATCAAGAAAATATTTTTCTTGATGATTCGGTCTTTTTCGGATATTCTGGTAATTTGACAAGTCAGATTGTGCCATTACCATTTCTTTCTTAGAACATTAACTATGTTCATTTCAAAATCCATACCTACGAATTTTGGACTATTATTCGCTTGACTTAAAGTCGGGAAGAGAAAACGAAATCATGAAGCTCTGAAATATAATGGAAAATATAAAGCCCAAAAACAACCCCGAAATTACAAACCGTGTATATCGATGCGTATAGCAATATAAAGACACGTGAGAATGAAAAACACTATAACCCCAAGGTAATAGTAGAAGAAAATAACCTCCTCTGGTGGTAGATGAAAAAGAAGAATGAAGGATACGATAGCCAAGAAAATATCAAGAATCAGAACAGGATTAAGCATTTTCACAATATTAAGAAGTATGAAATAAGAAAGAAGATTATAGGAGTGGTGAAAATAAATGAAAGTGAAGAGGTCAATTTATAGCAAAATATCAGACATAGCAATCGAGGCAGATTACGCATTTAATCAAAGGAAATCCTAATTTCCTTAAATTCCGAAGAATCAAATCTTATTTAAATTATGAAGATTTTCTATTCCTTAAATTCCGGAAATCAATCGTTACTACATCAAGAGATAAGATGAATCTCTATTCTCCATTTCACTCTATTACGATAACTTCTCTCATACGCTTCGAATAATCGGATTGTTTTATCCATATTATTTAACGGTGATAAAACTCTATTTATCAACACATGTATGGCATGAAAACATTTTTATTGTTAGTCATGACGACCTCACTCAAATTTCGGGACGAAATTTCTTTAACGGGTAGGTACTGTGATGACCCGGAAATTTCTGACCAAATTTAAACTTAATCTTTGTATGATTAACATTTCCGACACGATAAGCAAAGTCTGTAAAACTGAATCTCAAAATTTTTAAACTATTCAAATACCTTTCGGTTGTTCTCGACGATTCGCGAACAATTATATGTAAATAGATACATATATACTATAACTTGAAAAGGTAACAATGTATTAATTGTTTGATATCGTACATTAAACTTATTGGTTTAAATATCTATTTGAACATATATGATAAGTTGGAATTGTAATTGTATGAATAACTTGCGATGTGTACTTAAAACGTGTTTATGAATATTAACTTGGTTATTAAACGTTTTGATTTAAAACAATATTATTAAATTTACTTTGATAGATAACGAGACGATGATTTATAGAAGTAAATTACCAAAACACTCAAATGTATAAGTTATATTTCGAGTGATATAATTTATGGATAGTTAAGTCTATATTTTGACAAACGTACGAGTCACGAAAGGTAAAGTGCCAGTTTTCTCAGTGTACGTAGGGACGTTCGAAAAACCGGAACCGGGACATAAGTCGTGTGACAACGTACGACTTATCGGAACAAAAATTATAAATCAACTATGCACGTGAATTTAATATAATATATAATTAATTATATAAATTATATATATTATATTTATATTTATTTAATATGTCGACAAACTAGAAGTTAAAACAGATGTGAGCTGGATTTACGGGCCATGCGATCGCATGGCATTTACCCACAAAACCCATGCGATCGCATGAAGTCAGATTTTAGGAAAAGTCTATAAATTCGGTCGAGTTCTGGCATAATGCACACACACATATCCATCTATATTACACTGTATTATATTTATAATTTATATTATTATTATTATTATTATTAATATTAAGATTATTAATATTAATCTTATTATTATTATTATTATTATTATTATTATTATTATTATTATTATTATTATTATTATTAATATTAATACATAAAATACTACGACGAGGTTATGAGCGTGTCACTTTCAAAACGAGTTTACGAGCAATCTAAAGCTAAGGAAATTGTGGGTTATTGCCAAGGAGGTTATGGATAATGTTCGGGGGTATATTTATGAATCAAACCTAGTGTTTATCATCTCCGTTACGTCTACATACTTTTCTACAATATTGAATCTCAATATTAATACGTAAGCATTTATATTTTATATTTTATAAATTAATAGTGTATACATACTAGTGCTCAAGTGTATATATTTATACATGCTTGTATACTAAATTTTGTCGTTAAACAGTTTATAATGAATCACGAATTAAATACATATATTACTGGTAAAAGGTATATGATATACATGTTTTCGGAAAGCTGGCGAAAAATCAATAACTTTTCATTTAGATATCGGATAGTTTCGAAGAACGAATCAAAAGATATGGTCAACTGAATTATAATTGACGTTAATTGAAATTGCTTTTGAATCTGCAATTAGGATTTAAACAACTTGTTTACGAGATTGATAAAATGGATTTTTGAATATTACCAGCTGAGTAAATGAATCCTTATATAAAACACGTCTCGTTTGGTTAAACAACTGTCAAAATTGACTTTTTGAAACGACTTTGGATAACTTTTGTATGTCGATCTCGAGCATTAGGATTGTGATACACTATGACCAGACCTAGCTTGATAGACATTTATTGACCAACATATGTTCTCTAGGTTGAGATCTACGATTATTTGATATACCGAGTTTCGGTCACATTTTGGTGAACAACTTTATATGCTGCTAAGGTGAGTTTCATTTGCTCCCTTTTTAATTGCTTTTGCAATATCTATTTTTGGGCTGAGAATACATACACTTTATTTTAAACGCAATGGATACAAGTACAAACTAAATTCTACGCTGAGTTTAAACCGAAAATCCCTTAGCTTTGGTAACTAGTAACTGCCAGTACATAGGATATGGACTGGTGGACGCGAATAACAGTATATGGATCCATAGGGCTTGACATCCCCGTCCGAGCTAGAGCGCTAGCCTTTTAACGGACGTGTGTTATTTGAGTTTAGGACACGTTGGTTTGCGTGTATTAAAACGAATGGGGTATTTATCATTATAACATTAAAGTTTAGTTACCAGGGTGCTCTGTTATGTAGAATCTATTGATAAACGTTTCTGGATGAAACAACTGAAATCTTGTGATCCACTTTTATATACAGATTATGCAAAACACTAAAACTATGAACTCACCAACCTTTGTGTTGACACTTGTTAGCATGTTTATTCTCAGGTTCCCTAGAAGTCTTCCGCTGTTTGCTTATATGTTATACAAGCTATGTGCATGGAGTCTTACATGGCATATTTTTCGAGGAAACGTTGCATTCACCAAATCATCACCATGTATCTTATTTTGACTGCATTGTCAACGGAAGTACTATTGTAAACTATTATTACGGTGATTGTCTATATGTAGAAATCATCAGATGTCGAAAACCTTTGATTTAAATATACATTTATGGTGTGCCTTTTCAAAAGAATGCAAAGTTTATAAAACGTATCATATAGAGGTCAAATACCTCGCAATGAAATCGATGAATGACGTGTTCGTCCGTATGGATTTGGAGCGATCGTCACATGATTAGTGTAGAAAAGTGATTAAAAATACCCAGTTTGTAATTACTAAGGTCGTCGAATGATAGATGGCGCGCCTCATCGTTCATTCCTTTTGTTGTAATTTCACATATGTTTTGCGTCTTATCGTCAAAATTGGTAGCTTTTGCTGAACTTTAATGTCAGTCTTTGAAAGTGCGATGTTTTACCCTGTTTTATATAAGATAAACTACAAACATACATATATATATATATATTTTTTATAAAACCTTTATTTATTAAAACAATTTAAATGAATAATTTTTTTTTTAAATTTTGTTTCCTTTTACTTTAGTTAGTTTCGGTACGTTTACCTAGTCCGTCCCTCGACAAAATTTAAAATTTGTCGTTTTTAAAGCGATTGTTTTAAAAGCAAAGATTTTTTTTTTGGGTTTTTTAATTATTTTTGGCACACTTTAGATCATTAAAATTAAAAATAATGATAATAAAATTTCTCGTCCCGCCTTCGGGTAAAGCAATTTCGATTCTATGATCTAGTCTTCAACTTACGATGAATTTTAGAAATCATTTTTTAAACTTAATGAAATAAAGTAAATTTTGTTTTTAAATTCGCACAAAACTTAAATTTAAAAATGCATATTAATTTCATACAAAACCTACAAAACAAAAATTCAGAATGGAGGGAGAAAACTAGTTCTTTAGTGTCTGCTAGTGGAAAAGACCAATCGGATTCCATTCTCGGAACTACACGAGAACAGAACAACTAACTTTAGACAGTATTTTCTTTTTAGAACATTTGAGTCTCCCCACACTTAGGTAGCTCTGGTTTTGAAATTGTGATTAACTTCATCATCAATTTCTCTTGGACAATAATCAACTTGCATATCTGTGACTTTTGCTTTAAGCCAGTGGCCGGCTTCTTCTGTATTATCCACAAATTCAACTAGTTTTGCCTTTTCTTTAGGCGACAGATTGGATACTAACCGGTTACATAACTTAAAGTTCCCCTTAATTCTAGCATCGTAAACCCGTTTATAAAGTTTCTTCATTGAACTGTTAATAACGGGGTCATTTAATTTTGTATCAACAACTGGGTTCTTTGTTATCAGGTCATCATTAGGTGTTGCTTCATCTTCCTCACACATAGGCGTTTTATTATTGTTAAGCACTACCGTTGGAGTTGGTAAAACAGTATGGTTCTTATCAATCATTTTTGTTGGTTCAACAGTTTTGGTTGGTAGAGATTTAGACTTTTGACTCACAAAGGTGATCGATTTTTCATCATTACTAAGTGTCATTCTACCCTCTCTTACATTAAATAACGCCCCGATGGACGCTAAGAATGGTCGACCTAAAATTAGAGGAATGTTTGAGTCCTCTTCTATGTCAATGACAATGAATTCGACTAGAAAGGTTAAATTACCTACTTGAACGGGTAGATTGTCAGCAATTCTAACTGTGTGTTTAATAGTTTGATCAAAGAGTCGAACACTCATCTCTGTTGGACTTAACTCACCTACTCCTAATCTCTTATATAATGAAAGAGGCATAACACTCACACTCGCACCTAAATCTGCTAGTGCATCATACATGACACAATCACTAAGTAGACAAGGAACAATAAATTCACCAGGATCACCCAACCTGGGTGGAACTTTTGGTGGAACTGTCTTCACCGGGTTTAATTTTACGGTTTTTGTTTCTTGCACTTTCTTATTCTTCTTCTTCTTTCCAGAGGTATCACAAACTTTATTACCTATTACTTGCTCATACTCAATTTCTTTTCTTGGAAATGGGATGGGTGGTCTGTATGGTGCCACCACTGGCTTTACAAACTCGGGTGGTGGTGGTGTGGTAACTTCTTCATTGTTACTCACATCTAAAACCTTCCTATCTTCTGATGATGGTTTTTCAGAATTTGTTGACACCATATTAACATTCTCATTTCGAGGATTTACTTCAGTATTACTCGGTAGCTTTCCTTGTTCCCTCTTACTCATCATGCTAGCAAGAGTACCTATGTGTTTTTCTAGATTCAAAATGGAAGCTTGTTGAGTTCTTAATGACTGATCAAACCTTTCATTTGTTTGGGTTTGAGATGTAATAAATTGTGTTTGAGATTTCATTAGCTTTGCCATCATTTCTTCTAGATTTGGCCTTTTCTCTTCGGTATGTTGTGGTGGTTTATACAAGCCAGGTCTTTGTTGATTGAAAGTGTTGTTTTGAGTTGGTTGGTTATTCGGACCTTGTTGGTTATACGAGTTATTGTTGGGTCCATTTGGATTGTAAAGAATGTTTTGATTTAGATTGAAGTTTGGCCTTGGCGGTTAATAATTATTTTGATAATTATTTCCCTGCCTTTGGTTCATGTAGGAAACATTCTCTCGTTGTTCCATGGTTTGTTCAATGTCACAATCTTTCATTAAATGTGGTCCACCGCATTGCTCATAACTGATTCGTATTGCGTGAATATCTTTATTCATATTTTCCATTCGTCTCTTAAAAGCATCTATTTTTGCGGAAACGGAATCAAAGTCATGGCTAGAATCGGCTCTAGCCGCTTTAGATGATCGAAAGATATCTTTTTCTTGGTGCCACTCATGTGAGTGGGAGGCTGTGTTATCAATGATTTTGTGAGCTTCGGTTGCGGTTTTTTTCATAATGGAACCACCAGCTGTTATGTCGATGTCTTTTCGTGTAGCAATGTCGCATCCTTGGTAGAATATTTGTACTATTTGATAAGTATCTAAACCGTGTTGTGGATATCCTCTCAACAACTTTCCAAATCTTGTCCACGCTTCATATAGAGTTTCGTTTGGTTTTTGCGTGAACGTAACAATTTCTCCTTGTAGTCTCACGGCTTTAGATGCCGGAAAGAATTGTTTAAAAAAATTTTCAACTAAAACATCCCATGTATCAATCGCCCCTTCAGGTAACGATTCCAACCAATCTTTGGCTTCTCCCTTTAAAGTCCAGGGAAATAACATAAGATAAATAGTTTCATCCTCAACTTCTCGGATTTTAAATAGATTACAAATCCTATTAAAAGTTCGAAGATGTTCGTTTGGATCTTGTTTTGTTGTACCACCAAATTGGCACAGATTGGTGATCATGTGTAGGATTTGTCCTTTGATTTCAAAATCTGATGCTCTAACATCTGGCTGATTAATGGTGTGACCTTGGCCCGTGCATATGGCTCTCATTCGGTCTTCCATACTTAAAGGTTCCAGATTTTCCATGATTGAGTTTGTTGAATTTGAATCGCTAGAGGATTCTGACTTAATGGTTTCTTCCTCGACAATCTCTGGATGAATGATTAGTGGTTCAGAAGGAATGATTAGTGGTTCAGGATCTCTGAATTGTCCCTGAATATCCTCTGGATTCTCAATTGTGAGGTCGGGTTCAAAAAATGGATTATCGGAAATTTGAATTGGAGTACTTGGTCGACTGGATGACGATTCTAAAGAAAAATCAACGGCGAAAATATTGGCTAGATGTCTTGATCGAGTTAAAGGTGGTGAACGTATGAAAGGTGGTGAACGTTTTGCTCGATGCATTCACTGAATATCCTATTAGTTATAAAAATAAAAATTATATAAGTTATCAAATTAATAGACTTTTCTGATTTTGCCCACGTTTCGAATAGCCAATAGATGCAGCAGGTAGCCAGGACCCTTTAAATCGGAAGCCCACAACTCGCCACTAACAAATCCAACTATTACTACGAACCAGAAAATTTTGGATGTCTATCAATTTAACTACTTAAAACAATTTTGAAATTTTGAAATAAAAATCTATGTCCTAAAAACTAGAGCGTCGAGAAATAAGAAAGAAAAAAAAAGCGTCGAAAAATGTCGAAAAATAAAAGGTCAAAAAATAAGAAAATTGTAGCTCGTCGAAAATTAAAAAGGGATTCTAAACGAAAAACGAGAATTACGTAAAAGGATACTAAAATTTTAACACGGCGTCGCAAAATTCTAAGGCACCTAAATCTTAGTTTAAAGAAAAAGCACTTAAGAGATTTTACGGCAAAGCCTAAAAATCTAAAAATATAAAAATAACTATGGCAAAACTAAACTTAATACTAAAAGTTGTGACTATAGTCTAAATATCTAAAGATAATAAAACTTAAATTTTTTTTTTTACACGAAATTAATAATTTTTTTTATTTTTTTACGTTTTTATTTTTTTAAATATTTTTTATAAATATTTTTTAAATATTTTTTTATTTTATTTTTATTTTTAAAAAAAACTAGATTTTTTTATTATTTTTTTAATTTTATTATTATTTTTTTTGATTTTTCGATTTTATTTTATTTTTTTTAATTCATTTACTATTCATTGAATAGTAAATGAAACGAAATTAATTAATTTACTATTCACATGATAGAAATTATTAATTATAAGTTACATAATATACCCCTGAAGTATTTAATAAATACGACTTTTTAAAACTTTACGATTCAAATTTGATTCAAAATTATTATTATATTATTATATTTTATTTCAATATTATTATATTATTATATTTATTAAATTATTATATTTAAATTAATATATCTTTAATCAGTCAAAAACTAAAAAAACTTAAATACCCCGTGAAGACACAAAAAGTGTCCCCGGCAGCGGCGCAAAAAACATGGTACGAACCCAAGTAAGTGAAGTACGCTACGCATACATTCACAGGTACTGCGTTAACATGGTGGAATACCTATCTAGAGCAAGTGGGACAAGATGATGCTTACGCACTACCGTGGTCAGCATTCAAGCACTTGATGAACGAGAAGTACCGTCCCAGAACCGAGGTCAATAAGCTCAAGACAGAACTTAGAGGGTTACGAACCCAAGGATTTGATATTACCACGTACGAAAGACGATTCACAGAATTGTGCCTATTGTGTCCGGGAGCATTCGAAGATGAGGAAGAGAAGATCGACGCGTTTGTGAAAGGATTACCGGAAAGAATCCAAGAAGATATAAGTTCACACGAGCCCGCCTCCATACAACAGGCATGTAGAATGGCTCACAAACTAGTGAACCAGATTGAGGAAAGAATTAAAGAACAGGTGGCTGAAGAGGCCAATGTGAAGCAAGTTAAAAGAAAGTGGGAGGAAAACGGTGATAAGAATCACCAATACAACAACAACAGCAATTACAACAATAATCGCAACAACTATCCCAACAATCGCAACATCAATCGCAACTACAACAAACGGCCCAACAACAACAACAACAACAACAACAACAACAACAACAATAACAACAACAACAACAACAACAACAACAACAACTACTACTACTACTACTACTACTACAACAATCATCCCAACAACAATAACAACTGCAACAACAACAACAATCAGAAGCAGCTATGCCAAAGGTGTAAAAAGTATCACTCGGGGTTCTGCACCAAATTTTGCAACAAGTGTAAAAGAAATGGTCATAGCGCGGCGAAGTGTGAGGTCTACGGACCAGGGGTTAACAGAACGAAAGGAACAAATGGTGTCGGAACGAGTAATGGCAGAGCAAGTAGTGTCGGAGCAAGTTATGCCAATGTATTTTGTTATAAATGTGGAAAACTGGGCCACATTATTAGAAATTGCCCGAACCAGGAGAACACGAATGGACAAGGCCGTAGAAGAGTTTTCAATATTAATGCGGCAGAGGCACAGGAAGACCCGGAGCTTGTTAAGGGTACGTTTCTTATTGACGATAAATCTGCTTACGTTTTATTTGATTCGGGTGCGAATAGAAGCTATATGAGTAGAGATTTTTGTGCTAAAATAAGTTGTCCATTAACGCCGTTGGATAGTAAATTTTTACTCGAATTAGCAAACGGTAAATTAATTTCAGCAGATTATATATGCTGGAATCGAGAAATTAAACTGGGTAGCGAAATATTTAAGATTGATTTGATACCCGTAGAGTTAGGGAGTTTTGATGTAATAGTTGGCATGGACTGGCTGAAGAAGGTTAAAGCAGAGATTGTATGTTATAAAAATGCAATTCGCATTGTACGAGAAGAAGGAGAACCCTTAATGGTGTACGGAGAAAAGGGCAACACGAAGCTACATCTTATTAGTAATTTGAAGGCACAAAAACTAATAAGAAAAGGTTGCTATGCTGTTCTAGCACACGTCGAGAAAGTACAAACTGAAGAAAAGAGCATCAATGATGTTCCCGTCACAAAAGAATTTCCCGATGTATTTCCGAAAGAATTACCGGGACTACCTCCACATCGATCTGTTGAATTTCAAATAGATCTTGTACCAGGAGCTGCACCAATAGCTCATGCTCCTTATAGACTTCACCCAGCGAGATGAAAGAACTGCAAAGCCAACTGCAAGAACTATTAGAACGTGGTTTCATTCGACCAAGCACATCACCATGGGGAGCTCCTGTTTTGTTTGTCAAGAAGAAAGATGGTCCATTTAGGTTGTGTATTGACAACAGAGAGTTGAACAAACTTACCATCAAAAACCGTTATCCACTGCCGAGAATTGACGACATATTTGATCAACTAAAAGGCTCGTCTGTTTATTCAAAGATTGACTTACGTTCTGGGTATCATCAAATGCGGGTGAAAGAAGATGATATTCCAAAGACTGCTTTCAGAACACGTTACGGTCATTACGAGTTTATGGTCATGTCGTTTGGTTTAACTAATGCACCTGCTGTGTTCATGGACCTTATGAACCGAGTGTGTGGACCATACCTTGATAAGTTTGTCATTGTTTTCATTGATGACATACTTATTTGCTCAAAGAATGACCAAGAACACGGTGAACATTTGAGAAAGGTGTTAGAAGTATTGAGGAAGGAAGAATTGTACGCTAAGTTTTCAAAGTGTGCATTTTGGTTGGAAGAAGTTCAATTCCTCGGTCACATAGTGAACAAAGAAGGTATTAAGGTGGATCCGGCAAAGATAGAAACTGTTGAAAAGTGGGAAACCCCGAAAACTCCGAAACACATACGCCAGTTTTTAGGACTAGCTGGTTACTACAGAAGGTTCATCCAAGACTTTTCCAGAATAGCAAAACCCTTGACTGCATTAACGCATAAAGGGAAGAAATTTAATGGAAGGATGAACAAGAGAAAGCGTTTCAGTTATTGAAGAAAAAGCTAACTACGGCACCTATATTGTCATTGCCTGAAGGGAATGATGATTTTGTGATTTATTGTGACGCATCAAAGCAAGGTCTCGGTTGTGTATTAATGCAACGAACGAAGGTGATTGTTATGCGTCTAGACAATTGAAGATTCACGAACAAAATTATACGACGCATGATTTGGAATTAGGCGCGGTTGTTTTTGCATTAAAGACTTGGAGGCACTACTTATATGGGGTCAAAAGTATTATATATACCGACCACAAAAGTCTTCAACACATATTTAATCAGAAACAACTGAATATGAGGCAGCGTAGGTGGATTGAATTATTGAATGATTACGACTTCGAGATTCGTTACCACCCGGGGAAGGCAAATGTGGTAGCCGACGCCTTGAGCAGAAAGGACAGAGAACCCATTCGAGTAAAATCTATGAATATAATGATTCACACTAACCTTACTACTCAAATAAAGGAGGCGCAACAAGGAGTTTTAAAAGAGGGAAATTTAAAGGATGAAATACCCAAAGGATCGAAGAAGCATCTTAATATTCGGGAAGACAAAACCCGGTATAGGGCTGAAAGAATTTGGGTACCAAAATTTAGAGATATGAGAGAAATGGTACTTAGAGAAGCTCATAAAACCAGATACTCAATACATCCTGGAACGGGGAAGATGTACAAGGATCTTAAGAAACATTTTTGGTGGCCAGGTATGAAAGCCGATATTGCTAAATATGTAGGAGAATGTTTAACGTGTTCTAAGGTCAAAGCTGAACATCAGAAACCATCAGGTCTACTACAACAACCTGAAATCCCGGAATGGAAATGGGAAAACATTACCATGGATTTCATTACTAAATTGCCAAGGACTGCAAGTGGTTATGATACTATTTGGGTAATAGTTAATCGTCTCACCAAGTCAGCACACTTCCTGCCAATAAGAGAAGATGACAAGATAGAGAAGTTAGCACGACTGTATTTGAAGGAAGTCGTCTCCAGACATGGAATACCAATCTCTATTATCTCTAATAGGGATGGCAGATTTATTTCAAGATTCTGGCAGACATTACAGCAAGCATTAGGAACTCGTCTAGACATGAGTACTGCCTATCATCCACAAACTGATGGGCAGAGCGAAAGGACGATACAAATGCTTGAAGACATGCTACGAGCATGTGTTATTGATTTCGGAAACAGTTGGGATCGACATCTACCGTTAGCAGAATTTTCCTACAACAACAGCTATCATTCAAGCATTGAGATGGTGCCGTTTGAAGCACTTTATGGTAGAAAGTGCAGGTCTCCGATTTGTTGGAGTGAAGTGGGGGATAGACAGATTACGGTTCCGGAGATAATACAAGAAACTACCGAGAAGATCATCCAAATTCAACAACGGTTGAAAACTGCCCAAAGTCGACAAAAGAGCTACGCTGACATTAAAAGAAAAGATATAGAATTTGAAATTGGAGAGATGGTCATGCTTAAAGTTGCACCTTGGAAAGGCGTTGTTCGATTTGGTAAATGAGGAAAATTAAATCCAAGGTATATCGGACCATTCAAGATTATTGATCGTGTCGGACCAGTATCTTACCGACTTGAGTTACCTCAATAACTCGCAGCTGTACATAACACTTTCCACGTCTCGAATTTGAAGAAATGTTTTGCTAAAGAAGATCTCACTATTCCGTTAGATGAAATCCAAATCAACGAAAAACTTCAATTCATCGAAGAACCCGTCGAAATAATGGATCGTGAGGTTAAAAGACTTAAGCAAAACAAGATACCAATTGTTAAGGTTCGATGGAATGCTCGTAGAGGACCCGAGTTCACCTGGGAGCATGAAGATCAGATGAAGAAGAAATACCCGCATTTATTTCCAGAAGATACGTCAACACCTCCAACTGCTTAAAATTTCGGGACGAAATTTATTTAACGGGTAGGTACCGTAGTGACCCGAACTTTTCCATGTTTATATATATATTAAATGAAATTGTTATTTACATGATTAAGTTTTTCCAACATGTTAAGCAATCAAACTTGTTAAGACTTGATTAATTGAAATAGGTTTCATATAGACAATTGACCACCCAAGTTGACCGGTGATTCACGAACGTTAAAACTTGTAAAAACTATATGATGACATATATATGGTTATATATATAGTTAACATGATATTATGATAAGTAAACATATCATTAAGTATATTAACAATGAACTACATATGTAAAAACAATACAACTAACTTAATGATTTTAAAACTTGACATATATGTAATGATTATCGTTGTAACGACATTTAATGTATATATATCATATTAAGAGATATTCGTACATCATAATATCATGATAATATAATAATTTAAAATCTCATTTGATATTATAAACATTGGGTTAACAACATTTAACAAGATCGTTAACCTAAAGGTTTCAAAACAACACTTACATGTAACGACTAACGATGACTTAACGACTCAGTTAAAATGTATATACATGTAGTGTTTTAATATGTATTCATACACTTTTGAAAGACTTCAAGACACTTATCAAAATACTTCTACTTAACAAAAATGCTTACAATTACATCCTCGTTCAGTTTCATCAACAATTCTACTCGTATGCACCCGTATTCGTACTCGTACAATACACAGCTTTTAGATGTATGTACTATTGGTATATACACTCCAATGATCAGCTCTTAGCAGCCCATGTGAGTCACCTAACACATGTGGGAACCATCATTTGGCAACTAGCATGAAATATCTCATAAAATTACAAAAATATGAGTAATCATTCATGACTTATTTACATGAAAACAAAATTACATATCCTTTATATCTAATCCATACACCAACGACCAAAAACACCTATAAACACTTTAATTCTTCAATTTTCTTCATCTAATTGATCTCTCTCAAGTTCTATCTTCAAGTTCTAAGTGTTCTTCATAAATTCTACAAGTTCTAGTTTCATAAAATCAAGAATACTTCCAAGTTTGCTAGCTTACTTCCAATCTTGTAGAGTGATCATCCAACCTCAAGAAATCTTTCTTATTTACAGTAAGATATCTTTCTAATATAAGGTAATACCCATATTCAAATTTTGATTCAATTTCTATAACTATAACAATCTTATTTCGAGTGGAAATCTTACTTGAACTTGTTTTCGTGTCATGATTCTACTTCAAGAACTTTCAAGCCATACAAGATCCTTTGAAGCTAGATCCATTTATTTCTTTTCTAGTAGCTTTATCCAGAAAACTTGAGGTAGTAATGATGTTCATAACATCATTCGATTCATACATATAAAGCTATCTTATTCTAAGGTTTAAACTTGTAATCACTAGAACATAGTTTAGTTAATTCTAAACTTGTTCGCAAATAAAAGTTAATCCTTCTAACTTGACTTTTAAAATCAACTAAACACATGTTATATATCTATATGATATGCTAACTTAATGATTTAAAACCTGGAAACACGAAGAACACTGTAAAACCGGACATACGCCGTCGTAGTAACACCGCGGTCTGTTTTGGGTTAGTTAATTAAAAACTATGATAAACTTTGATTTAAAAGTTGTTCTTCTGGGAAAATAATTTTCCTTATGAACATGAAACTATATCCAAAAATCATGGTTAAACTCAAAGTGGAAGTATGTTTTCTAAAATGGTCATCTAGACGTCGTTCTTTCGACTGAATTGACTACCCTTACAAAAACGACTTGTAACTTATATTTCCGACTATAAACCTATACTTTTTCTGTTTAGATTCATAAAATAGAGTTCAATATGAAACCATAGCAATTTTATTCACCCAAAACGGATTTAAAATGAAGAAGTTATGGGTAAAACAAGATTGGATAATTTTTCTTGTTGTAGCAACGTGAAAATTGGTAACAAATCTATATTAATCATATCCTAGCTAACTTATATTGTATTATACATGTATTCTAATATATTATGTAATCTTGGTATACCATAGACACGTATGCAAATGTTTTGACATATCATATCGACCCATGTGTATATATTATTTGGAACAACCATAGACACTCTATATGCAGTAATGTGGGAGTTAGCTATACAGGGTTGATGTTGATTCCAAAAATATATATACTTTAAGTTGTGATCTAGCCTGAGATGTGTATACACTGGGTCGTGGATTGATTCAAGATAATATATATCAATTTTTTTCTGTACATCTAACGTTGGACAACTAGTTGTAGGTTACTAACGAGGACAGCTGACTTAATAAACTTAAAACATCAAAATGTATTAAAAGTGTTGTAAATATATTTTGAACATACTTTGATATATATGTACATATTTGTTATAGGTTCGTGAATCGACCAGTGGCCAAGTCTTACTTCTCGACGAAGTAAAAATCTGTGAAGGTGAGTTATAGTCCCACTTTTAAAATCTAATATTTTTGGGATGAGAATACATGCAGGTTTTATAAATGATTTACAAAATAGACACAAGTACGTGAAACTACATTCTATGGTTGAATTATCGAAATCGAATATGCCCCTTTTTATTAAGTCTGGTAATCTAAGAATTAGGGAACAGACACCCTAATTGACGCGAATCCTAAAGATAGATCTATTGGGCCCAACAAGCCCCATCCAAAGTACCGGATGTTTTAGTACTTCGAAATTTATATCATGTCCGAAGGAGGATCCCGGAATGATGGGGATATTCTTATATGCATATTGTTAATGTCGGTTACCAGGTGTTCACCATATGAATGATTTTTATCTCTATGTATGTGATGTATATTGAAATATGAAATCTTGTGGCCTATTGTTACGATTTGATATATATAGGTTAAACCTATAACTTACCAACATTTTTTGTTGACGTTTTAAGCATGTTTATTCTCAGGTGAATATTAAGAGCTTCCGCTGTTGCATACTAAAATAAGGACAAGATTTGGAGTCCATGTTTGTATGATATTATGTAAAAACTGCATTCAAGAAACATATGTCGATGTAATATATTTCTATTGTAAACTATTATGTAATGATCGTGTGTAAACAGTATATTTTAGATTATCATTATTTAATAATCTACGTAATGCTTTTGAAACTTTTATTGATAAAATAAAGGTTATGGTTGTTTTAAAAATGAATGCAGTCTTTGAAAAATGTCTCATATAGAGGTCAAAACCTCGCAACGAAATCAATTAATATGGAACGTTTATAATCAATATGAACGGGACATTTCAATAATAACTTAGTTACGAGACATTAATTTAAAAAGAAAGAACATAACTTACAATGATTATTTATAGCGTAGCGTTAAACGGACAGAGTTTCGATTTAAAACCCGTAAAACATTCTTACAATAACCCAATTATTATTAAACTTAAATTAAAATTATAATTATAAAATATAAATATATATATATATATATATATATATATATATATATATATATATATATATATATATATATATATATATATATATCGTATATGATATGAGAAAGGAAAAGAAAAAGGTGTAGTTTCTTCACTACTCCATGCCTTGCTTTTATAGGCAAATGATTGATACTGTTGTAGGTGGAATGTTAGCTGGCTACCATTCAAAGTTGAATCAATAATATCTCGTTGCGAATTATTGATTTGAAATTTTCACTTATGACCCTTTAACTATGCTCAATTAACAACTTTTTATTATTTATTATTATTCTTATTATGAATTATTTAAATATTATATTATATTCTTGTGCATAGTTGACTTGTACTTTCAGCTCCGTTGCGTCGAGCGTTGAAAGTTGGTTCATGTCTCGGTTCCGGATTTTCGAACGCCTTTTCGTATAATTTAATATCTTGTACTTTGCGTTTTGCGGCTTGTACTTTTGTAATTTTGAGACGTTTCTCATCAATAAATTGAACCACTTGAATTGTACTTTGTACTTTTTAGCTTTTTGGTCATTTGCGTCTTCAAATCGTCGAATCTGTCTTTTGTCTTCACCTTTTATTATTTAAACGATAATTACTTGAAATTAGAACAATTGCAACAAAAAGCTTGTCTTTCTTGAAGGATAATGCTATGAAATATATGTTCGTTTTTAGCATTATCAACTACAAAATCATCCGGCCGACGATACACCATGCTCACCCTCTTGGAAAAGAGTGACTATAGCTCCAACAACGAATGCCTACCGCCTTGCATCTCATAACACGTACGTCATCGAACCTTGCTTTATTTTGGTTCGTCCTTCGCCACTTCTTACCAATCATTCATTATCACGAACACAAGCATCCCTCTTACAATCGTCCGATTGATATAGCTTGTAAAATTTTCATTTAGTCACTCATGTACCTAAGGGTTTCTATAGGGTACCCTAAGTACAATGTAACCACAACACAATCAGAGTCAAATACCACGCTAGTAGGTATGAAAGAGGCACCTAACATTGCGTCCCGTAGACTCCATTACCAACCTTCAACGAGATTAAAACACTCGATCTCTAGGGTTCCATCCACCTGACTAACCTCATGGTTCACCATCTTCACTACAAAAGCGAACACGCGCTCACAACCTAACACCAAAGCCCGTTCTCATGGCTTGGTAGGAACATTTACTCAATCACTAAGGAATTGCTTGGTTATACCAAGTCTTACGCCCTTCGTTCGTCAATACAACTGTCATCATAGGGTGTTTCCATTAGGAATGTCACCCCTCATTTAAAACTGAAGCAACATCATCGAACTTCCGCGCTTCATCACTAAACATCAAATAGTCCTCTTACTTGGAGCGTCATATGAAACAACCCTTCTCTTACTCGAAGGTTCACCAACTATCGATCGCGAATGCGATTCGAAACCCCTAGCCACGATGAATAACTCCGCGAAACGAGTTCACTTGACCAAGGCTAATTTGTTCTGCAAGTCATCATTCAAAGTTCCATAGAAATCTCCCGTCAACATTATATCCCTTCCGTTATACTCCGGGCAAAAACGAGCCTTTGCCATCAAGGTCGTCTTGACAGTATTCAAATCCATAGAACCTTGTTGCAAATTTCGCAACTCATCACGCAACTCCATCAAATCGGCTTGCGTCCGGAACTCCTCGAAGAATTCCTTCTTAAAATCGTCCCACGATAACTCCATAAACGATTTACCACCAACAATATCAATTTTACCATCCAACCAATCTTTTGCCCTACCCCACAACAAGCTAGTAGCGAGCCTTGTCCTCTTCTCGGGAGGGCATTCAATAGTGCGCAAACACCCTTCGACATCCAAGATCCATGTTGTGCTTATCAAAGGATCCGGTTTCTCGTCATACATCAGAGGTTTAGTCCCCATGAAGCTCTTATGACAACACTCCATTTCACCACTACTTCGAAATTCGGAATACTTCCTATCCATTTCTTCCCGAAATACTCCCATTTGCTCCGCAACGGCGGCCGCAACTCTAGCATTAAACTCATCGTCGTCGCTTTGATTCGCCCTTGGAGTCCCGTTCCTCGTATTCATTCTATAGAATGTAAACGATTAACCACGAACGTATAAAACCACACACGCAACGTCACCCCATCTTGCTAAATAATCGTCTTACATCACTTGTTAGACACGATTTGTACCCGTATTAATGATAGCTAGTCATTAATACGCGAACACGTCGTATCCACTCGTTAGTACCACGACCGTTTTGCTCGATGATATAAACCAACACAAAATATATTAATAATATCCGCACATTAATATAAACGTTAGTCCACCTATAACTAGGACACTAACCAAATTCCCATTCCGACCCGTAGTCCTACAAGTCCCGCAACAAATTAAGCATACACAAAAGTCTAAGTCTAGGCACCTATCTCAAGTCACCTAAATCCCTTAGACCATGCTCTAATACCACTTGTAACGACCCAATTTCGTTATACCAAAAACACGCAAAAAAAAAAAAATTGTGAGACAGTGTATCTGGACGGCGTCCAACTGATAAGCCCAGGACGGCGTCCAAGCTTTTTGGACGGCGTCCAAATGAACTAAAAATTTCTGATCAGTTTTCCAAATTCACGGGGGCGGAAAACCCGCTTCCCGACACTTTTAAACGAAACGGTTTTCACAACACACTATAATAATTATAATTAGGAGGTTTCCTCAATAAAATCGAGTTTTACAACACCGTGCCCACATCGACCCAAATTACTTCAAAGTGACCGTTTCGACCCATTTTAGTTTAATACAAAACATAGACCGAGCATGGTAATTGGGGATACGCTACCCAATCCTAATCAAATCCAAAAGCGAGATCTTCTAAAGCAACCGAGCCAAGATCTCTAATTCCCACGCTTACCTGAGCTGCCATCACGCGAACCTATAAAAATATCAACAACGAGAGGGTAAGCTAATGCTTAGTGAATGCAATAATTATACACATACATATATAATTTACCTACTTGCACTCCTTTACCCAAACCACACATTAATCCCGCATGACAAAGCATAAGAAACTAGCATCATCAATCTTACCACAATACTCTCGTTTATCAAAGCATAAAAGCTAGTAACGTCAATCGTACCGCGTTTACCACGTATATCAATTCGCACAAGCTAGTATCATCAAAACCGTACAACTAGCAACATCATTAGCATAATAATCATAATAATAATTAAATGCTAATATCAATAATTATAAACCATGGTTAACCAATAATCGCAAGGTAATGACCTCGCGAACAAGTCATCGGTGTTCATAACAACCGTTAGCGCCTAAAACGGCTATGGTATGCTAACCCCTGAGGTGTTCCAAAAACGGCTATGGCATCACCCCCAAGTGTTCCGAAACGGCTATGGAATCACTTGATCACGTGTGAGTAAGAACCGGCTATTCGGTTAGCGCCCAAAACGGTTATGGTATGCTAACCCCGAGGTATCCCAAAACGGCTATGGTATTATCCCAAAGTGTTCCAAAACGGCTATGACATCACTTAATAACGGATATTACTCACAACCATGTGCATAAAATGGCTATGTGCACAATTATTAAATGTGTGCAAAACGGCTATGCAACACATCAATGGCCACAAAACGGCTATGTGACTCATTGTCAAATAATAGCAATATAACAATAATATATCGCGTCCACCAACCTTAAGTCGCATGTAGTGCACAAAACCCGGCTATTGTGACACTATTCCCAAAGGTGTCCAAACGGCTATCGTCGCATCGATGTGCACCAAAACCCGGCTATTGTGCACATCGCGCACAAGCAAATAAATTACATACATACATGTATAACTATTCCACTCACCTTGAAGTCTCGATGAAAGCAAGCCAAATCCGTTAATCCGCCAATGAAACGTACCTATTCCATTATCATAATAACAAACATCACAATTAGGGTGGACTACAAACCAATCCATATTGACACCTAGTGCAAATCTTGACCCAAATGTACTTCCAAACCCAACCAAAGTCCATACTCACCAATAATCACTAACTAGAGTGATAATGGTTCCAATAACGCCAATCAAACCCAATCGTAAGTGTTAAACACCTATATTGCCCAAAATGACATCTAAACCCTAATCTTGACCCATTTCAAAACTAGTCGACCAAACACACCCAAAATGGGTTCCAATACATTCCTTATCACTAACACTAGTGATTATACCCGATTTTTTAAGTCCTAAACATGGCCAAAACATCAACCAACCCAAAATCCGCCAAAAACAATATAAAACCCGATTACCAGCATCACTATACTCACTTCATGAGTCTAAATGGGTTTCTCAACAATTTAAGTTCAAACCCTAACTTTGAATATCAAATCAAACAATGAAATTCGGATTTAGAACTTACCACAACAACCAAAATGTACCTAGGAGCGAGATGAACAACTTTAACTCTCGGACCTTTGATCGATTCAAGCTTCTTCTTCTCCAAATCCCTAAATCTCTCTCTAGAACCTCTGTCTCTCTCTAAGATGAGATGAGAGAGTTGTGTAGGTGAATATAAGGTTGAATGAGCTCAACCTTGCCCATTTGTGGCTTAAAACCGGCCACCAAAGTAAAAGACCAAAATGCCCATTCAATTTTAAAACAAATTAACCAGCTGGCCCGTCAGCACATTTGAACGGCGTTCAGAATGTGGGACGGCGTTCAGTATAAAAGGGCAGGACGGCGTCCAGGATTTGGGACGGCGTCCCATACACTGGAACAGGAAATAGGGTCTTACAATCTTATATGTTATTATGTTGTCTATTTATTATTATTTTTTTTACAATATATTAATGTTTATTCAGTTTTCCATGTACGTAACAAAAAATCACTAAAACCATCGTCCTGATCGTAAAATCTCTTTACTAAATTTTCATGTATACGCTGTCATACTGATGTAACTTTGATAGTAAACTTATGATTTATAGTTATAACTAAGATGCTCTTTAACCGGCTTACAGAACTAGATTAATGGGTTAGAATTTTTGCTTAACCGGTATGGGTTAGAATTTTTGCTTAACCGGTTGTGCTTAATTCTAAAGCACATTAAAGTCTTTTTAGAAAAAACTAGTTGATCAAGAGCCAAGCTCGGAGCTCGAGTTTTTGACATGAATAATGAGTCATGACTCGAGATAGTGCTTTTGACATAAATTACATGCTGAGATTGAGAGAAAAATCTAAGACTCGAAACGTGGAATTTTTTAAAAACGGAACGAGACAAGCTTAAACACTATCAAGTTCAGGATCTGCTTAGCTCAACTCATTTACAGATGGTCTATACATATATCTAGCTCAACTCATTTTAGATTTAGATTAGGTGGATTGTTCGTTTGTATTGTCAATTTCATTTTCAATCATTGTTAATGTGCTCGCTCTCTTCCAATGTTATCGTCATTTGTTTGTAAGACGATCAGAGCGAGAACTTTCAATTATTATCGTATGTATGTAACACCGGATCTTTATGATCTTCTATATATATATATATATATATATATATATATATATATATATATATATATATATATATATATATATATATATATTAATATTTTCGAAAAAAAAAAAAAAAAAAAAAAGTAGCCAAATAAGGTGGGTTGGGCCATGGACTCATTGGTGAACGTGGTGCCCACCAGGCAAAATGGTTAGCCTGTTTGAAATGTTTCATCTGCGATTGTTCCTCACTCAATTTCCTTTACCACCTGTACGGCTGTACGTCATTATTCAATTTTCATCCCAAATCAATCAAAATCAAAATCAAAATCAAAATAATTTGTTATAGAAAAACCCTAATTCGTCAAATCACCAATTCGTGTCATATAAGTTTCCATTCTGCACACGATCATTCTCACGCACCATTATCATACATATATCTATATATTTGTATCTATACTCAATCTCATTTCAGCTTCTGTATTCAACCATGTCAGAAGACGTGCTTCTACACTTCACATCGAACTCCTCAAATCAATCCGATCAATCGTTGCCGTCAAAAATTGCTAAACTCGAAGCTCGAATGGTTGGTAAAACATCAGCTTCTTCTACTGCTGCTGTGTCTACTACTCAGGTTCCGGTTTCGCAACTCGTAACAACGCGGTCTTCGATTACGTCATCTGTTGCCGCTGCTGCTAAGTTTGGGGCTAATGATAATGCTGCTATTTGTGCAGAATCTTTAGATTCTAGTGATTCTGAAGAAGATGATAGTGTGAGTAATTTAAATTATTTTTGCTGAATACTTTGCTTAAGTTTTCGTGCTTATGTTACAGTGTGGATTAATGAGTTCAGGTGTCTATGATACAATGTGGATTAATGAGTTCAGCTAGAAACAATGCTAATGCCAATGTCTTAGGTTTTAGTGATGTTTCAACATTATATGTTTAGTAGGTGCGAATTTTAGCATGAATAAATCAACAATGGATCGAGGACGCCACGTTTATAGTTGAAGTGTGAATTAATGAAATTCTATTGTAAAATGTTGAATGCAAAACAAAGTTAGGGAGGTCAAACTTATGTGTAGGGGTGTAAATGAGTCGAGCTACTCGTGAGCTCCTTGAACTCGGTTTGTTAAAAGCTTGATTCAAGCGGAGTTTAAACAACCCCGAGCTCAAGCTCAAACATTTTTTAGGATCGTTTAGTAAGCGAGCTCGAGCTTCTTATATTGTGTTTGAACATGTTCGCGAGCCTATCTCTCGTTAATAGTGAAGGCTTTAAACTTTATAAGCAGACCTGTTAAGCTCTTTGATGTCCAATTTAGCTAATTTTTAGTTTTTATTTCTTCACCAGAATGGAGGAGAGTTTCTTATACAAGCTAACTTTCAGAAGCGTAGAAAGCTAGCTGATGATGCAGACTCAGTTGCAGTCGACAGCACTAAGGTTATTTAGTGCTAATATTTTTCATGACTTTAAATCATAAAATTATTAATCTTAGATGTACTATTATAGCTTCGTGTTGTGAGTTTGTTTTTCTGTACACATGCATATTTTCCTTCAGATTTATCTTAGACTATTTTGGTTGTCATTCTTGTTTGAAACATCCAGGTAGTCGCAGATACAAAGCAAAAATTTGCAGAACCAATAGATCTTAAAAATGGATCAGATGTAAGTAGGAGAAAACAAACCCGTGGCAAGGGAAATTCTACTAAATCCAGAGGGCGTGGTTCCCTGCTTAATGATCAGACAAGATCTCAAAATTCTACCTCAAATGGT
Organism: Rutidosis leptorrhynchoides; assembly: GCF_046630445.1. Taxonomy (NCBI): domain Eukaryota; kingdom Viridiplantae; phylum Streptophyta; class Magnoliopsida; order Asterales; family Asteraceae; genus Rutidosis; species Rutidosis leptorrhynchoides. The sequence goes on along the minus strand of NC_092336.1, from coordinate 73,752,414 downwards.
CTTCTTGAGAACTCGCATCAGAAGGTAATGTTCATGTGCAACCATTTCCAATGTTACTGTTAGTCATAGTACTAAGAGCCCAGACCGTCTAGTTTGTTTCTATGTTCTGTGACCCATTATCTAATGGTCATCTAACTTATGATGGTTATTCTAGCTTATTAACAATTTGTATATGTGGATTAGGATGTACCGTAATACATTGTAATTTCTATCTAGTCACATTGAAGCAACTGTCAAAAATATATATGTATTAAATTTAATGGTTACTAAGTAGATTAAGTGTCAAAAGTCTGGCCATCTCACCCTGGTACATTTGTAGTGGACGAGGTGGAATAGACAATGAAGAACGAAAAGCCGAGTTGTTTTTTATCATTAGTTTTTTCTTTTTATGATTTATGTAAACCTTTTATTACCGTATGAAAGTCCAATTTTATGGTTGAAAATCATTTATCCAAAAGATCAAGGATGAATGCAATGCTATGCATTTTGTCTTAAGAAATTTCTCCTTTTTAAGATGACCTTTTTTATGGATGTGTTGGAGTTTTATTTTAAAGCTTTAGGGTTTTGAAATTTGATACCATGAAAACCACCAAGTTTATTTTTGTGAACTGAATGTTTTATTTAATGCTGCATCTCTTTAGCTGGGAAGTTCCAGAATGTTCGTTATGGATATTTGCCCCCAGTACTGTCGTATATAAAAGAAACTCCTGTTTTGATTGGGTTACATCCTGGGATAATAAATGGAAACAAATCATTCTAAGATTAGGCCTACATTACTGCTAAATATTTCCAACAAATATTTTCGTTATTGCATCTGAGGAAGGATCTTACGTTAAGAATTCATTGTTTATTACTATAAATATCTGCTTGCGTAAAATCTACTTATCTTTTAGTAATATACTAGTCTAGTAGCGTGTAAAACGAATAAACAATAGCTTCCTTTTCTAGTTTTACAGTGTCTGGTTACTTTTAATTTCTATTCATTCTGTATCCTTATTCCCTTCTCATCTGATCTGAAATGACTTACGCTGTCCACAAATTGCAGGAGTGTATCAAGCCAATGGAACAACTTGGACAAAATGAACATGCTCCGTTCGAGGTAGTTTTCCTAACTACTTTCTTAATGTTGCTTTCTACATAAGTTACTTCTTTATATATGTAGATTAGGTGTTTATCTCATCTTCTTAAAAATTTATAAACCAGCTTCTATATGCCGATGAAGGTTGTTAATTGATTAGCCAGGTTGTTGACTAGTGAATAAAATTTCAAATGGATTAATATATGGATATTAATAGGAACTTATACCGCCCCATGTAAACTTGTTTGTTAAATAAGTTGTATGTCTTAAGTTTAATGGCATTTGTTATAGCACATTCTTATCTTGGTGTCATCTATGGTTCTTATTTTTATGGGAATATCTTTTTTGTTAACAAAATAGGAGGAACTCATATCATTGCGTCTCAAAGTATCGACTCTAGAGGAAGAGTTGCGAAAAGCGCGCCAGGAGGCCTCAGAAAGTCAACATATATGCCAACAGCTGGAAAAGGTTCAATTACTGTCAGCTTCTTATCTGAGTATTCAAGAACTCTATTGTAATAGATGCAGTATAGAATCACTATATATATTTTATTCTTTTTGTACAGGAACTTAAGGAGCTAAAATATGATGAACAGAAGGTGAAACCTAAGGTAAGTTTTGCGATGCTGTGTTTTCAACTTTTATTGGCATTTTTACAAGAATATGTATGTATATGTATGTATCTCTTTAGTCTGACAGTAAAATCGTTAATGCAGAGGATGAAAGTCATATCCGATTTGCTGATATCCGTTTCTAAAGCTGAGAGGCAAGAAGCACGATTGAAAGTACGCCACGATTCTCTGAGACTTGGCAATGTGGGTGTTATCAGGTAAAACATCCGATTTTTTTTTTTTTTTTTTTGTCAGTTTAGTCAATATTCAATTTCTTACCTGAATCAGTTGTGTAACACGATGTCTTATTTTTTATTATTTTTTTTGTTAACAAATTTTGTTCTCAACCTGCAGAGCTGGAACAGTCATATCGGAGACTTGGGAAGATGGGCAAGCCATTAAGGACGTCAATGCTCACCTGGTTTGTTCTTATTGATGCTATTGAATTTTCATGTTTCCTTTATGTTCATATACGTTTGCATCAAGTCAGAATAAAGAACGACTCCAGAGTTCCTTTCTCTCATGAAAAAACTGCAATATATTATTGCCGAACTCTTTGAAATTAGCTTTTGTAAATTATATGCAACTAACTTAACTAATACCTCAATTAGGAGGCTATTGAAACCTAAATATAAATTGTTTAGTGTAACCTCATGTCACAGATGGTTTGTATGATAAGACTTGCTAGAATTTTTCGTCGAAAGAAGAAAACACAAAGGTCATTGTCCCCAACAGAATATTGATACCAAAACACACACATATGTTATGTTCATCAATTAGATATTATCTATCATTTATCATAAATAAAAAATGTAGAATTGTACTTAGAACTCATTGCTTAATGCTTTAAAGAGAATTATTGTTTTTGTGTTATGGAGTATGTGATGTGATGTGATATGATCACAATATTTACAATCTCATTTTCTGCTTTCTAGAGGCGTTTGCTAGAATTACGTGAGGCTGTTGATAGACAACGAAAGTCACTTAAGAAAAAGCAGCAAGGTACATCTACTGTACTTTTGATTTTTTGAATTCAATCGATTATTAATCCCGATTACGGTTTTCGCACTCTGCTATTCTTTCAAGTAGAAATTAGTATTTTTTTTCTAACCAAGTCTATTTTTTTTTTTTTTTTAAGATAAAGGAGAAAATGAATCCGAGTCAGGAGGGCCAGAGGAAGATGTCATCATCCAGGATGAAATTTACAAATCTCGTCTAGCAAGCATCAAACGTGTAAGTTCCCTTTCTGTTTGCAATACTACTTGCATCTTTTGGTTTTGAAAGTTCTCATTTAGCGTTTATATTTTACAGGAAGAGGAAACTTATGTTCGTGAACGTGATCGATATGAATTAGAGAAGGGGCGACTTATTCGTGAAATGAAACGTATTAGAGATGAGGATGGTTCTCGTTTTAATAATTACCAGATCCTAAACCATCGATATGCTCTCTTAAATCTTCTTGGTAAAGGAGGATTCAGTGAGGTTTACAAGGTAAGTTTTGTATATGTTTCCTTCAATTATTTATTTTTGGTTGGTTGGACAATTATTAAATCTTAACACAGTCCAATAATATAACTTTGAAGTGATATTATGTTTTCTATCTAATGGGTCAAATGGGTGAAAAAATCTTACAAAATTTTAGAGTAAACTAACGTCTCATGTCGGAAATAATCTTACTAACTTTTAAGACAAAAAAACCTCATATATCATTATCATATCAGTAATAAAAAAAAACTGGATTGATGAAATCATCAGTTCATGTTATTATGTAATCATATTTGATGCACTAATGATTCATAAAAATTAAAAAGTTGAAACATTTAAGGCAAAACCTGTACGAATATAATTAGTTTTCTGACCTATTATCCAACTATCACCTAGCCACACCTCGTTTTCCGTATCATTTTTACTCATATCAACTGTGTAAATACGCACTGTTTTCTTTGTCAGGCATTTGATTTGGTGGAATATAGATATGTTGCATGTAAGCTTCATGGTTTAAACGCCCAATGGAGTGAGGATAAGAAGCAAAGTTACATACGTCATGCCATACGAGAATATAATATTCACAAAACATTGGTACACCATAACATTGTTCGGTTGTGGGACATCTTTGAGATAGATCAAAATACTTTTTGCACGATTCTGGAGTATTGCAGCGGTATGTGTACTTTAAACATCTTTTCTGTACAATTTGGTTAAATCAAAGTTACTATCATTTTAATGTTCGCATTATTATATACAGGCAAAGACCTTGATGCTGTTCTTAAAGCAACCCCGATACTGCCAGAAAAAGAAGGTAGGATAATTATTTGTCAGATATTTAGAGGACTTGTTCACTTGAACAAAAGAAATCAGAGGGTTATTCATTATGATTTGAAGCCTGGGAATGTTCTTTTTGACGAATTGGGTGTTGCAAAGGTAACTGATTTTGGTCTTAGCAAGATTGTGGAGGACGATGTTGGGTCTCAAGGCATGGAGCTTACATCTCAGGGAGCTGGAACGTATTGGTGAGCATTTTACAATTTACTAATTTGAAACTTGACAAGTCATCCTCTCAAAATTAAGACTTTTTTGCGCCGGTGGTCCCTCTTTTATACATCAAATTGCATGCCGCGTCCCTCTCACTCTTTTTAGCTCCGATGATCCCTTGATTTTACAAATGTTTCCTTGGTGGTCCCTCCGTCTATTTTTCGTTAGAAAAGTTCGTTAAGTGCCATGGCGTGTCGTTTAAGATAATTAACGTTATTAAACGACATCACATGTTAATCACGTGATGGCACTTGACGGAATTTTTTAACGAAATATAGACGGAGGGACCACCAAGGCAACATTTGTAAAATCAAGGGATCACCGGATCCAAAAAATGACACGAAAGCGGCATGCAATTTAACTTGATGTATAAACGAGGGACCACCGGCGCAAAAAAGTCCAAAATTAATTTGAAACTTTTATCTTTAGAATTATTCCTTATATCATAATTCTATAATTATAAATTATTTCTATTTTACTTTCTGGATGCATTCTACAAATCCATATATGTTAGCAGCTAATTAATGATTTCTCCCTTAACTGCTCAGGTACCTCCCACCAGAATGCTTTGAGTTAAGTAAGACCCCACTCATTTCGTCAAAGGTCAGTGTACATATTTGACTTTAATCTGTTCTTACTAGTAATTACCTATTTCCAAATTTAATTATTTGCCTTTAAAAAAATATATGCGCTGTTTTTATGTTTTACATTGGATGATATTTCCAAAGGGAGCATATAGTTTCGAAGATTTGTATTGTTATATCATCTTGTTTTTGAGTTTTGACTATGCAATAAGTTCTCTCTATTTTCTTCTGAAAATAGGTTGATGTGTGGTCAGCTGGTATTTTACTTTACCAAATGCTTTTTGGAAGACGCCCCTTCGGGCATGATCAGACACAAGAACGCATATTGCGTGAAGATACCATAATAAAAGCTCGAAAAGTTGAATTTCCATCTAGACCTTCCGTATCAAATGAAGCGAAGGTTAGTGCTTCAACTCATGTTCTCTTTTCTTTAATGTTTCTTACTCGCTAGCCAAGAAGTTTTATCGATATCAATTCATTCTGAGCTACGTTTGATGAAATATCTAAATTGTTAGATGACCTAGGCCCACTAAACACCATATGTAAAACACATTACCTGATCGCTAAACTGAAGAGCTTTCATGCACAGCCTGGTTGCCTTTATTATATGTTTCATCAAAACTACAAGTAGTTTCTACTTTTAAATATGCAAAAATAAAATCAAGATATTCATATCCTAAATATCTTGACCACAGATATGATTTTGAGCCTCCCTTGACCAACTCTAACATTAATACTGAACTTACTGGAAATTACTCAATTAGTACCTAAACCGTAAATTTTGGTCTACACGTGTTTCTGTTCTGTAATTTCAACAAATATATATTTATTGCTGCAGGAATTCATTAGGAGATGCTTAACGTATAACCAGGAAGATAGACCTGACGTGTTAACTATTGCTCAAGATCAGTACCTTATATACTCCAAGAAATGATCCCGAGGGGGAATACCGGTTACTCAACCAATAACTTATTTTTTTGCAACCGGTGGCCGATCTTCCACATGAGCTTTTTCTAGAAGACGCGTGCTACCTTGATCTATTGGGCTGAAAAACCACGTCACCTTAAACACCTCGGCTAATAGGAATTTTTCTTACTGTGAAATGTTTATAATATATTTTTTTCCCACCAAGTTGGTGTCTTGTTCCCATCACCCCCAAAACAGTTGTAGTCATTGTATGGGTTCTTTCACTTTTTGTATGTTAATATGAAAATGGTACAGATCATTGGCTTAAATTTACCATGTATCAGATACAACAAATTGCAAACAGAAGTATTTCAAGCTGAAAATGTACAGAAACACTTAAATATCAACAATCACCTCCATACTTTCGCTTTGCTAAACGTTGACTGTCAATTTTGTTTACGAGGGTACTCTAAAAAGATGGCAAAAATGATCAATGCGCTGGTAAATAATTACTTGTAACAGTTAATAAGCAAGCATTAGAGTTGGCACATTTTTTGCACTTATAAATCAAAACCCTTTGGTCACTCATCACTGTACTAATTTGTATACTCGGTTGACATTAATTCATCACTTGTTTACCTCTTGATTGGTTGTAAAAGGTTGACAACGGGCAATCCGAAAAGTCTCACAACTGACTGTCACTTTCATAATGTGAGAGTCATACTTGACACATTCAGCGGTTATGACGGGTGTCATAGCTTGAACCCTTTTTGGTAACAAGATGTCCCACTTATTACCGAGTGAGCTACGCGCTATTTGGCAACATATTGTTATCTTTATATATTCATTTGAAATATTTAGTTAAAAGACCGATAAGGTTGGTAAGGTTCAATGATTATTTTTCAAGGTTGCAAAAGACGTGAGACGGGGTCGAGACGGGGGTCGAGACGGACGTTGACCAAAGTTGACTTTTAAATACGAAATATATATTATATATGTATACATATTTTAAAGCCAAAAACTTTTAATGATTAATTTGTACCCATAATCATTATCACCGTTAATTTAATACAAAAAATTTAAACTAATATACGACAAATTTAACCGATTTTACCAACTTTCTGGCTTTTCTGAACTTTGACCGACTTTGACCTGATTTTTTTCAACTTTGACCCGAATTTTGACCGTTGACTGTCATATTAGACGGTTTCTTCGAGACGGAACGGGCTAGTCACCAAACTGTCGAGACGGGCGTCGCAACGGCTCGAGACGGGGTCTTTTGCAACACTGGTATTTTTTACTACAATGCTTAACCGGGTTATTCGGTGATCATTTCCGACCATATTTATTTTTTTCGAAAAGCAATATATGTTATAAGCACGAAAACTAGGGAGAACCCCATACAACGTGAGACAACAACACGACAATATGGGCCAAGTTGCGGAGACGGCAACTCGGCTAATACAATAATACAGAAATGAAACAAACAGGAAACCGAACATGAATGAACTAATAAAATACAACGAAATAAGAAAGGAATGAATGCAGAAACTAATCAACCACGATCAAGAACCACACGAAGACGAATTTGTAAGCCAATCGATCCAATCTATTCTTTTCTTTTTGTACCGCTTCGAGATCCACTCATATCACATCATATTTATGCCACCTAAATATGTGTTGCTAGAAGTTTCAAACTTGTGACGTCTTGTGAGTCATTAATGCCCCAACGATTAGGATATCTTGACACGATATATTGATTAAATAGGAATCTCTAAATTTAGACTTGAGAATTTTGTGACGAAAAATTTGACCATGAGGTTAAGCGTACCTCATCCGCAACGCAAGGTTTGCTTCTTTTTCACATGGTTGTTATAATAGTTGGTAAACATGTTTAATCATTCACCCTCTATTCTTTATGCTACACTATTTGTCATTTTATTTTTATTTTCACCCCTTCACTTTCTCATGTTTACATTAAATATTAATTATAGAGATAGAAAAGTTGCTAGTCTGAATTTTGATTATATATCACTATAATTATTTTTAGCCTCTTCTAAAGTTCTAATTGCTTCCTAGAATGTTTGTTATATAAAATTCTTCCGTTAGAAAAAATATCATATAGTTTGCAAGTGGTTGTCATATTTGTCTCTTGCTCATAAAGTAGCCAAGTAGGCGGTAAGTTACAATCAAATTTTATGGTTAAGAAATCGATGGTGGAGGGGCTTTGAACTCCCCATATTTACTTGTTTTAATGTCACGTTTTTAAGAAATTAAAATATATCTACATTTTAATCACTTAGACTTCCTTAAAATTTATCAATTTATTGTTTTACTCCCAATACACGTTTTCAAATTCTGCCTTGAAATATATATTTAAAAAGTTATAGACTTAGCAAACAATTTACTTATTGCAATCTTTGTTGGAGTAGATACAATTTTCCATTTATGCATAACGCCAATTAAGATCGATTAAGTAAGTTACACAAATGTATTTTTATTTTTGTTAATGATACGATGTGATATATTAGATAGATCATGGCTATAAACTAATTTGTTAACATATATATTTCAAAATCATTGTTATTTACTTCATATATCTTTACCTAATGTTAGTATATATAGTGATCTAATATACATCATATCATTATTCTCTTTTCTCAATATTCCCTCTCTAGCTTGTATCAAAAGCTTATTATAGACCTTAAAAATCCACCGCCCTTTTCCACCATCAACCACCATGAGTCCCAAAAATGACGGTTGCGCTCACCACGAAGATGACGAACGGCATAAACTATACCGCCACGTAGCCATTGTCATCGTTGCACCAATTGTCATAATAGCCATTATAATCTTCATCATTTACCTAGTCCTTCGTCCCACAAAACCACAATTCACCCTCCAAGACATCACACTCAACGCCTTCAATATCTCAACCGCCACAACCGCCCTCTCATCCAACCTCCAAATCACAATATCCTCTCGAAACCCTAATGCTCGAATTGGAATATTTTACGATAAACTCGACGTTTATGCCACTTATCGTAGCCAACAAATCACATTACCAACCGGTCTTCCACCATCATACCAAGGACACAAAGATGTGACCGTTTGGTCACCTTATTTATACGGAACTGAAGTTCCTCTAGCACCGTATCTGGCTATCTCGTTAGGTCAAGACGAGACAGCTGGTACGGTGCTAGTAGATATTAAAGCTAGTGGTAAAGTGAGATGGAAAGTTGGTTCTTTTGTTTCGGGTAAGTACCATTTGAATGTGAATTGTCCGGCTTATATTACATTTGGAAATAAAGACGGAGGTTATGCTGTTGATCCCGCCGTTAAGTATCAGTTAGTAGCAAGGTGTAATGTGGATGTTTAAGTTTAAATATTGTGTAACGCCGTTAAATATTTTCTTGCAAATATTGTTTTGTAGTATTGTGGAAAAAAGAATGGAAGGAAATCAAGAGGAAGGATATGTTGGTTTTCTATCTTCTCATAATCTAATTTGTTGTGGTATTATTTTTCTCACAACAAGTTCTAAATATTTTGTGTTAGATTATATAATGATTTTTCGATTTTCTTGTATTGTATCATCGATCTTGTTACGTTTCATGAAGATAACTAGTGTATACACGTCTGCAATGCGGCAAATTTGTATAGCTAGTTTATCAATGAAATATGTATAATAATTTTTTTGTTAAGGTTATCACCAAAATGCCCATTTTTTTGAAGCTTGTTGACTGACAGCCCATAAAAAAAAAATTGACAATTTGCCCTCGCAAGGCGCAAGAGTCCTTGCGACCTTGCGTCCTTGCGACCTTGCATCTTACCTAAAAAGAGCTGGTTAAATAATCATTTTGCGTTCACTGTTCACCTCACAAACCACACTCATACGCAAGCTTCTCTCTGGTGCCCATTCGCTCGTCACTCGCAAAATCGTCATCAAGCTTCCTTAGATTCTCGCAAACACTCGCAAATCACTCGCAAAATCTTCATCATCATCCTCACATCTTCATCGTGTTCATCCTTCCATCTTCATCGTCACTAAGCCGCAACCTTAATCATTCCATCTTCGATCTTCGAAAGTACAAGCGAGCTAATACGCCACCTACATCATCGTATCACCATCATCGTTCATTATGTCTCAAGAACAGGTTAGATTTTCTTAGATCTATGTTATATTTGTTATATTATTCGATCTATGTTAGTTTTCTTCGTTCTTTGTGCTTAAACAAAGTTTTTTTACGCCAACTGTTCGATAAAATGTGTCAATGAAATTTGTTTGTATTTTGTGATATTGTTTGTATATTATTGAGATTGCGTACGATACCCAGGACTTTTTGCTAGTTTTAAGTTGTAAAACTCGGTTGATATTTAGACGCAAGGTTAACCTTGCGTATGTGCGTAGGACTCACATTGTACGCAAGGTTTTGTTTGCGTCTTTGCGTATGGCATATGATTATTCTTTCATGTACACACAACGTTTTGTTTGCATACTTGCGTCTTTGTTCTAGGTTACGCAAGGTGTCTCTTGCGTCTTTGCGTCTAGATTGCATGATGCACGCAAGGTTAACCTTGCGTCCTTGCGTCCGTCATTATAGGCACGCAAGCTTTGTTTTGCGTCTTGCGTATGAGTGATTTGTCTGCTGATGTTCTTCTCACTTTTACAGGGCTATGTTGAAGGTAAATTGACCATGAAAAATATGTTGACCGTGATACCTCAGGTCAAGAAAATTTTGACTGAAAATCAAGAAAAATTATTCCGAAGTACATGCTTTGGTCCCTGGTTAGATCTTTCATACACGGGTAATGATCCTGGACTAGTACATGCCATGCTCCAACGGAAATGTGAGCGTTCATAAAAATTAGATGCTACTAAGTACCCGGAAGAGCAACAAGATATTTGGTTTACTTTTTCTCCTAATTTTATGATTAGATTTGGTCGGCGTGAATTTTGTTTGGTCACCGGTTTTTTGTTTGGATCCCGGACAGACATGGTCCATTACTTCCCTCGCAATTATGAATCTAAGACCGCACCCATTAGACGGCGTTGTTTTCCAAAGCGTGCCGATGCCAGCAATATTTTGGTTAATGATATACAAAACATCCTTATCAAAAAACAAGGTGATGTAAAGGTTAGTGATGATGATATCGTTCGATTAGCTATAATTTTGATCGTAGAGAGAGCGTTTATGGGGAAGCAGGGGATACATGTAGTTAATAAACAGTTTCTATGGTTGGTTGAAGATTTCAATAAGGTGAACGCGTACCCATGGGGGTCTCGTATTTGGGATGCTACATACTCAGCGGTTAGTGAAGGTTTTGAGGTTCGGGAAAGCCAATTAGAGAGTGGGAGTGGAAAGGCGTACACTTTGGCTGGTTTTATGTGGGCATTTAAGATTTGGATCCTCGAGGCATACCGTCGTACCATTAAGAGTTTTGCAACCAAAACTGACAAGGATGGAGTACTAAGAGCTTTATTTTGGAAGCGTTCATCTGCTGAAACCTTTACAGTGTCTGATTATCTCAAACTTTTACATATAATGGTTAGTTAACACATTTCCTAAGTATATACAGCAGTTTAATATTGAACATATCAGGTTATAGTGTATCGCAAGAAGGCGCAAGGTTAACCTTGCGTCCTTGCGTCTGTCGCAAGTTCAACCTTGCGTCCGTCGCAAGGAAAACCTTGCGTCCTTGCGTAGGTCGCAAGGTTATCCTTGCGTTCTTGCGTGTATATCCAGGCGCAAGATCAATCTTGCGTCCTTGCGTGCATCGCAAGATCAACCTTGCGTGCTTGCGTTTGGACGCAAGGTGACCTTTGCGTGCTTGCGTCCCGTTTATATTTACTAATATATTCATTTTCATTTCAGGATGATTGTCCCAAGAAAAAGAGACCTTTTCGTTCACTGCAGCAATCTGAGATTGAGAGAGCTTGTCAGTGGTGGATCCAGAGTTCCTCTTACTTTCAAGGAGAGGTTGTTGAAGAGGAGGAAAATACTGAAGATGATAATCAATTTGAGGAGCAGGTGGGTGGCAAGCAGGAATTATTGCATGAGGAGTCAGAGCAGACCTCAGACACTCCTCATCCAACACAGAATCCCAATTTGCAGGAATTACTGCGTTTGGTAAATTTATTGACTAAGCGGGTGGATGATCAAGAAAAGGAGTTGACTGAATGTAAAAAGAAGATTGATGATCATGAAAAACGTTTAATGGAACAAGAACACCATAAGGTAAATTAGGCGCAATGTTATTTTGCGACCTTGCGTCTGGGTTAAAATGTTGGCGCAAGGTCTTCCTTGCGTCCTTGCGCCTGTTACTAGGAATGTTACCAAGACGCAAGACATCGACGCAAGGATCTTCTTTGCGTCTTTGCGTTTTCGTTACTAACTTATTATTTGCGTCTTTGGTTAATTATAGTATTACAATGAAGATACATGTGTGGATCCTCGATCTTTCTCTGACAATGATACATCTCTGAGGGTTGTTAGACATGGGAAAAGAGAAAGAAGGCCCACTCGTGTTTTAAACTCCCCTTTCACAACACCGGGGTATAGAAAACCATTGGAGAAGGTATGTCTTGCGTCTTTGCGTGTGGTTTTTAAAATTGCTTGCTTGTTTACCTCCACCAGGCGCAAGGGGTTACTTGCGTCTTTGCGCCACCAGGCGCAAGGTTCTACTTGCGTCTTTGCGTGTGGTCGTTAAAATTGCTTGCGTGTTGCGTCTTGTCGGACGCAAGCTATATCTTGCGTCCTTGCGTATGTTTGCTAACTTATGACATTATAAAGTTGTCAAACGAAGTAGCCTCGAGAGTAAAAAGGCTAAAGGTTTCTCATCAAGAGAATAAAGAGGCTGAGAATGTGGTGCCATTGGATACTGAAAAGCCTACTGAAAAAGAGGCTGAGAATGTGGCTGTGGAGTCTGTGGAAAAACAGGCTGAGAATGTGGCTGTGGAGTCTGTGGAAAAAGAGCAACCAGTTGATTTGCCATTGGTTAATGAACCAGACCAGATTGAGGTTAGTATATGACGCAAACACTTTCCTTGCGTCTTTGCGTGTGCATTACTGATTGATGCAAGGACTGTCTTGTGTATTTGCGTGTGCATTGACGCAAGATCCACTTGCGTGTTTGCGTCTGCATTAGACAGACGCAAGACAGTTCTTGCCTGTTTATCCTTTATATAATTTTTTTTTTTTTTTGTAGAAAAAGGAAAAGAAGAGAAAAAGGAAGGAGGAGGATTGGGTTAGTGAGGAAGAAATTTGGTCCATGGTTGATAAATTTATAAACGATCAAGGAACTTTGCAACCACCACCACCTAATGCATGGAGAGATCAAAGGAAGCATGTTGGGCCAGCAAAATATTTGAAATCACTGATCTCCAATAAACAAGATACGCGTTGCATGTTCATTTTCCAGAATGAAACGTTCCTCTACCTTGATGCTGAGTTTTGGAGACGATTATTGGGAATAGCATTTTCTGGTTATTTGAAAAACATAGTAAGTTTGTTAATTAAACCAGAAGTTTGTGTTATTAATTTGTTTTTGCTTTTTAACATCATGATTAATTCGATCTGATTATAGCATATTGATGGATGGGCTACCTTCCTGTTGAGATTTCGGCAGAGGTTTCTCCCCTGAGCTAGTCAGATGTCCTCGAGCCCTCAGTTTCCGATTGCAGATTATACATGTAGTTCTCGATGGACGATTATGCCATTGGGTTTCCTCAATCAACTAGAGAGATTCAAGTCCTTTTATGATGATGACACTCAAAAGGAGGAGGAGATGGGGGATATATCTAATCCTGGAGCAGAGGAGATCATTAAATCCAATCCCCTAGATTATATGTATTTGATTGGTCTTGGGGATGGTAGTGATGACCTTTATCCATCCTGGGCTGAATGTGATAAGGTTAGTGCTTTTTTTTATATCAGCTATCCATTTTGAGTAAATTGTTATAGGCGCAAGACATCTCTTGCGTCTTTGCGTGTGTCGCAAAGGTCACCTTGCTCCCTTGCGTTCATTTGCAAAGACTTCCTTGCGTCCTTGCGTCCAACGCAAGATTAACCTTGCGTCTTCACTCCGGACGTAAGGTCAACCTTGCGTCCTTGCGCCACTCGCAAGGTCAACCTTGCGTCCTTGCGCCACTCGCAAGGTCAACCTTGCATCCTTGCTTATTGATGTTTTATATTTCTTTTGTTGCAGATTTTAATTCCAGTACATTTTTCAGATCCTGAACATTTTATACTACTCTCTTTGAACTTAGATGAACAGAGAGTATTTGTCTATGATAGTTTAAAGGGTTGTTTGGATAAAGGTCAACTCGATGCTGTCTTCAAAAACTTGTCAGACAACTTGCCGATATATTTGAAGGCTATAGATTACTTTAACAAGAGGCGGGACTCACAAATTGTTGAGTATTATGAGAACAAAGAAGATGTAGAGTTGATGATTGAGGATGCACCGTATGTGCCAATGCAGAGTGGTGGCCATGGTGATTGTGGTGTTTGGGTCTGCATTTATATGGAGAGGATAGTTTTTTGGTTGGGATCAGATTGACAACATTGGAGACCCTAAAAAGGCTGCTATGGAGTATAGAATTCGAATGGCATGAATATTCTTCCGTGCACGCTTTGACACAAAGGAACCACCACCACCAAAGGACCCAAAGGTTGTTAAGTAGTTAACTTGTACTGTAATTATTATACAGTTTATAGGTAGAACATGTAATTTTTGAATGTAAATACTCTGGGACAGACGCAAGGCTTTTTTTGCGTCCTAGCGTCTGGTTAAATGACCGACGCAAGGTCTTGTTTGCGTCCTTGCGTCTGATTAAATTTCAGACGCAAGGTGTTGTTTACGTCCTTGCGTCTAGTTAAATGACGGACGCAAAGTCATGTTTGCATCCTTGCGTTTGATTAAATGTCAGACGCAAGGTGTTGTTTGCGTCCTTACGTCTGGTTAAATGTCAGACACAAGGTCTTGCGCCTTGGGTGTACAATATTAATGGCCCACAAATACAAACTACAAACTGAGACTAGTAAACCAAAACCATAACCATAAACACAAATTAAACTAGTAAACGTTAATTTTGCACTAAACACAAAACATAAACTACAAACTGCGACTGATAAGCTTGGATAAACTAAAACATGAACTAACTAATTCTGATCTAAATCGTACGTTTGATAAAATTGAGACTGATAAGCTTGAGAAGGTTCTACTTTCTCTTTCGACTTTGACTTTGATTTTGAGGCTGTTTTTTTAACCCTCTGAGAAGTAGATTCACCGGTTAGGTCATAAGAAGCGATGCATGTTGTTCGGTTATGACCTGCTTGCTTGCAACGAGTACATGTTCTTACTTTCTTTTCAGTTTCTTCACCTTGAGATGGAATCCGATCGGTACCTTTTGGGCGTCCAGGTGCTCTTTTCTTTTGAATTGGGGGGTTTACGATTTTCAAGATCTTAGGCCCTGGATCCGACCATTCGGATCGATGGGGCAAAGGAAGGATGTGTTCGGAATACGTATTTATATAAGTTTGAGACATGAACCAATGTGATACATAACATGTAACATCTTCCACTCCAAAGAGTCGTGCTGCTGCAATTACATGTCCGCAAGGTATGTGTAAGACCCCGTTTTTCTAAACATGACGCTCGGGGCGTCATTTGAAGTCCAAGAATGATTAATTAATGATTTGGATGTAATTAGTTGACCACGTTGGACTTTAGGATGTTTTAAAAGTGAAATTGGAGGAAATCAGGTAATCTGTCGAGTTTGAGTGCAGTTTGTTGCGTTCTGGTGTGTCGTGATCCGTGACAAACATGACCGAAATGAGACAACTTCTGATGATGAGTTCTGACCACTTTATCCCGTTCCGGGTGAGTTTGTCGCGTCCTGGTGTCGCGAAACGCGACAAATGTCGCTGTAATGACATTTTTGGCCATTTTAAATGGAATCTTTGAGGGTGTTTTGGTAAATTCACATATGGACGAGTTTTATACCCCAAATCAGTTCCATTGCTTATCTTATCTTCATTTTCACATCCAAACACTCTTATCTTCAAGTTTGGAGAGAGAGGGAGATTCTAGAGAGAGATTTGAAGTTTTGATGAAGAAGAAGCCTGAATCGATCAAAGGTGCGAGTGATAAAGTTGTTTCTTTCGTTCTCGGCTACGTTTTTATTGTTATGGTAAGTTCTAAATCCGAATTTCATTGTTTGATTTGAGATTTCATGTTAGGGTTTTGAGATTTGTTATTTGTAAAACCCATTTAGATGATGAAGAGGGTTTATGGAAACTCACTATTTTGATATTTTGCGGGTTTTGGGTTGGTTAATGATTTAAGCATGTTTAAGGTTTGTAAGTGGGGTATAATCACTAGTATTAGTGATTTTAGGAGTGTTGGAACTTGTAAGACCCATTTGGGGGGTAAAATGGGTGAATTTGGGTTATGTTGAGATAAGGAAAACCCTAATAGCTATGATCTAGGGTTTGGCCATGTGAATTGAAGTTGTAAGTGTTAAGTTGTGTTGATTAGTCACTAATACACTTGTAAATGATGGGAGAATTGTAAATGGGTCATGTTTGGCTAAAATGGTATGTATAAGTGTTGAAATGGGTCAAATGAGTTAAGGTTGACCTAATTGGGTGAAATGGGTATGAAATACCCTAAGTTTGTGTTAATTGGTGTCAGTATACTTACATCACTAGTTTTAGTAATTAAAGATGAGTCTTGGCCATTTATGGGCGGTTTTGGGTGTAAGCGAGCTATTTAATGCTTTTGGGTCATTAAATGCTCAAGAGTGAGTATTGTGGTTAATTCCACAAGTTGTGTATTGAATGTGTACTTATGTATTAGGTACCTTGCTCGAAGCATACGGAAGTGCTAAATCACCACCGACGTGATAAGGTGAGTGGAATAATTATATGCGTGCATATATGATGTATTTATTTGTGTAGTATGAGTTGTGAAGTGTCGATGTATTAAGACACCACTTCTCACGTGATGAGTAAAGTGTCGATGTGTTAAGACACCACTCGGGAGTGAAGCATCGATGTGTTAAGATGCCACTCCGAGAGATGTAACGATTAAAGTGTCGATGTGTTAAGATACCACTCGAGAGTGAAGCATCGATGTGTTAAGATGCCACTCCGAGAGATGTAACGAGTAAAGTGTCGATGTGTTAAGACACCACTCGGGAGTGAAGCATCGACGTGTTAAGATGCCACTCCGAGAGATGTAACGAGTGAAGTGTCGATGTGTTAAGACACCACTCGGGAGTGAAGCATCGATGTGTTAAGATGCCACTCCGAGAGATGTAACGAGTGAAGTGTCAATGTGTTAAGACACCACTCGGGAGTGAAGCATCGATGTGTTAAGATGCCACTTTGAGAGATGTAACGAGTGAAGTGTCGATGTGCTAAGACACCACTCGGGGTGAAGTGTCGAAGTGTTAAGGCACCACCCGGGGTGAAGTATCGAAGTGTTAAGATGCCACCCGTGGGGTTAGTGTACGAAGTGTTAAGTGTACTAATGGTTGTTATGAACTCCGACGGTCTTTAAACACCGTTCCCTCGTTCGATTGGTTAACCATGGTTGTGTGTTGTAGTGTAGCATATTATATTGTTCGAGTTATATATGCTATTGTTTGTGCTAGCTTGTGGTCTTGAAGTTTTAGCGTTATACTTTGCGATGGTATGCTAATTATATTGCTAGCGTGTATGCGGTAATTGTGTAAGTGATTGCAAGTAAGTAGATTATATATGTATGTGTATAATTATTGCATTCACTAAGCGTTAAGCTTACCCCTCTCGTTGTTTACCTTTTTACAGGTATTGTGTTTGTGAAGTTAGCTAGTCGTTAGACTAGATGCGTAGGAGCGCTTGGGCTCGATGGGGTAGCTATTGGATATTGGACGCGGATTGGGGATTTGGTAGCCCCCGGGATTATGCTCTTGGTATCGGGTTGGGTTATTGTGTATTAACCCGTATGTCTTGTGATTGGGTCATTATTACCAATGCTTTTGTAAAGCTTAATTTGTGAACCAAGGGTCATGATAAATTGTAAAACGTATCATTATGATGTTATGTCTTTGATTAAAATAGAGTTGGAAATGTATTCTATTAATGGGACTAACTTATAAAAAAAAATGTACTCCGTTTTTGGTTTAACGGGTTGTGGTTGTTTCAGTATGCCTGATAATTGCCATTGCCCACATGTACAAGTTCTATCTTCTAGATTAACGAAGCCGTTTTTCCTTCCATCACGCACCTCTATTATATTGTTTGTAGATGGAAATGCTTGCCATCTTCTTGATTTGTTAGTCCTCTTGCCTAATTTTCGTTCAACATATGGAGTAACCGTTGAATTAAGACTAACTGCTTTGTTGTGATGTTTGAAAAACCAATCCTGTATTGAAGCGCGAAAAAATTCCAATAACATGCAAACTGGTAGTTTGCGAGCATGTTTGGATAGAGCGTTAATAGACTCTACACTGTTGCTAGTAAGGTATGCATACCTAACATGATCAGCTTGACTTCTGGACCATTTGTTGAAACCAACGTCATTTAGATACTTATGAGACGCTTTTAATCTTCGTTGAAATACACTAACATGATCTTGAAAATCTGACAAACGGTAAGCCTTAACCATTTTCCAATAGTGCCATTCAAAATATTTGAAATTGTTGGACATCGTTTTTATGTTCATGAATAGATGACGTGCGCAAAAAGAGTGAAAGGCTTCAGGAAACACATTTGAAATACCATGTGCTATTGAAGGAGCACGATCAGAAATAAAGGTAATCTCTGACATACGATTACTCATACCACAACTCTCTAAATGATCTCTTAGATTGCCAAAAAACCATGACCAAACCTCGTTTGTCTCGCCTTCACCAATTCCATAAGCCAATGGCAAAATTCCGTTATTGGCATCCATTGCAATAGCAACTAAATTTGTACCCAAGTATCCAGCTTTCAAATGTGCACCATCAACGATGATAATAGGGCGAACATTTTGGACAAATGATCGAATCTGCATGCAAACAAATCAAATGAGATTGCTATTAGTTTAAGATAAAACAATTATAGGATGAATGATACTTACAACTGCGCTAAAAGACATGTAACACATCACGAATCTATTTTCATTGTCAGTCACCACATTTGTCATGCTTCCTGGGTTATGAATCTTAATGTTATGAAGATAAATGGGAAGCATTCGGAATGAGTCATCCATACTGCCACGGAGCATCTCTATTGCATGACACTTTGCTCTCCATGCTTGATTGTAAGAAATGCTCACCCGAAAACGGTTGCCAACATCATCACGTATATCTTTTGGTTTATAGTCTCGATTTGCAGCTTTGAACGATTCCATCAGAATACTTCCTAACACCTTTTTGGTTGCATGTTTATTATTTCCCATAATTTGGGTACGTGAGCATGTGTGTACGTCATGCAATTTCTTTACGATGAAGTTATCAGTGTGACGTATTTTGTATGCACTACATTTCCACTCACAATTTGACAACATGCATTTAGCGGTGAATCGAGATTTGTCCGACTTTACAGGCTTAATTTGGAAGTTTTCTTCAAGACATTTTGTGTATAGATGGTTTACAAAATCATCCTTGTTTAAAAAAGTTTGTCAAACTTTAATCAAATCGGATACTCTATAACTGGTTGTTATTTGGCTCGTAGATTCAGTCTCTTGGTCATGCTCACTCAATAAAAGTGGCATATTCCAGAATACATCTTTTTTTTCTTCCTCTTCTTCATCTTCATCTGATCTTCTCTGTCATTTTCTTCCTCCGAATCACTAGACGCGACAACTGATTCAAAAGGGTGATCTGTTTTTTTAATTTTACATACGTTCTCAACTCTATAGTTGAAAAAATCAAACTCTTCTGTGTTTGGAGGTGGTATTTCAGGTCGTGCTTCTTTCAAATTGGGTGTTTGAAGGTTTGTTTGGGCCTCGCTTATTGGTAGGTTTTGTTGGACATCGTGTGTTGGTAGGTTTTGATGGACATTGTGTGTTGGTAGAATTTGCAATGACTGTAAGTTTTCTGGGAGTTGATGCATTGTAACTTTGTCGACAATGTAAATATCAATAGGAGCATTTGATATTGCATGTTGTAGAAAATCACGAAAGTCTTCATAATCATCATTAATATCAAAAATAAGATTATCGACAACATATCTCATTGAAACAGGTGCATTAGGTGGCAAATTAATTTTTCTAAGAACATTTTTTAACAATATTCTTCGAGTAATTGGTTTTTGGGGAGCAACTTGGAGTTTTAATCGTGTTCTAAAACAATCTAGAGGCATATACATAGGTAAGTTATTAATAAATTGAAAAGAACCACCACAACATATATGAATAGCAAAGGTTTCATTATCACTACAACTCATTATTTAAAACAACAGGAGAAAAAAAAGTGGAAAGTTACCTTAATGATGCTTGAAATTACATGATTTATGTGGAAATGAAGTGAAATGAAGCTGATAATCTATAGTTCCAGGTATAATGATTATATAGAAATAAAAGGTTATCCGTAATAGTACAAAAATCTAGCAAAATCTTATCCACGAAATTATGGAAATCTTATCAGGATAAGACGCAAGACGCAAGGATGCATGGCTGTTTGTTGCGTTTGTCCTAAACGCAAGGTCGCAAGGCGTCTTGCGCCTTGCGAGGGCAAATTGTCAAAAAAAAAATTTTAGGGCTGTCAGTCAACAAGCTTCAAAAAAATGGGTATTTTAGTGACATTCCCTTTTTTTTTACATGTAGTGGATAGTATTTCATTCTTTTCGACTTTTTTTTATTTTATTTTTTTATTTTGCTCTTCAAATTATGATAATAATCCAATTTCAAATAATATGTGTTTAATTTCAAATCTATATCTATATCTATATCTACATAGTCATATAAATCTCTAAAATGATGATTTCATCATTAAGTTAATTACTCCTTAATTTTCATAATGATGATGTCATAATTATATATTAATTTAATTAAAAAAATAATAGGAATTTTTTTATAAAAGAAAATACTAATCTCTCCTAAATTATAATTTTAATTTTCTAAATAAAATTAAAAGGCATTTATTATTACTAATAATTATTATTATTAAAAATATAAGTACTCAACTTTGAGTGAACTTTATTATTATTATTTACTTTTAATATAATAATTATAATTATAATTATTAAATTATTAATATTCAAATATGGATTATTTTTACAAAATTAATTACGTTACATATGTATGCGAAAATAATGTCTCTATATATTTGTAAAAACAACGACAAGTTTCTTAGTCAAACGGGTCATTAAAATAATGACTTCAACATTTACATTCAATTAATACCTAAATTATGTCATTAAATTGTTTCGTTTAAACAAACCCGTAATTTCACGGGTAATTTTACTAGTAATAACATAATGACTACCAATTTATTTTTGAGTAATTATTCTATTTAAAACTGCATTGTCATTATTCAAAATTATCGCAGAGCTATTAATCGAATTATTTGAAATCTCCCTTAACCAATATTCGAAATTAGAAAGTAATTATATAACTAAAATTGCATAGTCATTATTTGAAATTATTTTGCCAAGCAATTGTTTGGGTCACCTCCTATCACATATGGAGGAATCGTAATGATCATGTTTTTGGCAATAATATACTTAGTGCACCTAAGATAATCGTCAAAATACAAACCAATAGTTTCGAATGTATCAAGTCTCGGTGGAAGAAAGGCATTTTAGATTGGCACAATTGGATTTTTAACCCGAAGTATTTTGATGTTGTTCGAGCAACTAAAATGGGAATTGGCTAAAGATTGGGTTTTTTTCATCCATTATCCCAATGGTTTCCTCCGCTTGGTGATTAAATGAGTTGATAGCCGTTTACTTTTTCGTTCATTTCTCAACACTGTATCGGTTATTTGCTCGGCTTGTCTTTTCAAGTTCTTTAACCTTTCAGAGAAATAATTGTGATAATGGGTTTTTTTCGAAGTATACTCTAAATTTATGCTTATGTATTCTCCTTAGTCTGCCCTTTGTGTAATTGATAGATATAGGTTTGACTTGTGTCCATAATTAGTTTTTGGGCTTTTGTATCGTGTGTAGGCTCGTGTTTCATTAGGAGATCCTCGTAGCTACCGCTTTGTAATTGTTATATTTGTTCTTAATAAAAGTTGATCTTTCAAAAAGAAAAAAAAAACATTTATTTAAAATTGCATAAGTGCATAACCATTAACCCGTTATTCGAAATTATATAACTATTAATTCAAATTTTATAACCATCATTTAAAGAGATAATAATAATAATAATAATAATAATAATAATAATAATAATAATAATAATAATAATAATAATAATAATAATAATAATAATAATAATAAAATATTTACATTTGATGTCCTTATGATTTTCCTTGTTAAACACATATAGTCCTTACTAAAAAAAATGGATCGGGTTGAAGATGGGTTTCAATTTAAGAGCAAAAAGCATAATAGTTGGTCAACCAAATTAATTATGACTTATGCCATGTAAGATAAGTAGTAATATAATATATAACTAGTGAAACGACTCGTGGAACTACTGGATTGTTTAAAAGAAACAGTATAATGATATATTGTAGATATTAAGTGAATATAAATCCTATAGTCATTTAGTTTAATAACCCGTAGGACCACAGATTTCGACTAAGAAAATTGTCGTTGTTAACTTGGTCAGAATAAATAAACTACATTCATTCTCTCACCACATTTCTCTAATTTTCATTACAACTACTATTTTCCTTGTCATAAATGGTACTTATTTAACATTAAAAGAGGAATTGAAAATACCTGGTTCAGCCTCGCAAAAATCGTGATTATTTTTGAATTTTTCTATCATACTATATACCATCATTTTAAATAGTCACAATATGATATGACGTATGTTATCGATTTTCAGATTCTTGTTGTTTAACAAACATACAATAATAAAACATTCAAGGTGTGATAAATTTCATCATCAAACAACGCATAAAAGAAATAATTATTTGAAAAAACCATTAACAATGACATGAAGGTTGTACCTACTTTTTGGAAACAAACGGTTATTGGATAATATGGTAAAGATCGAGAAAAATAGTTGTAAAGGTTTGAACATATTAAGAAAAAGAGTTGTGATAATATATGATGGAGATGCTCCGAGATATATATTTATAAAACAATAATACCGTATTAAATATTAAATGATATTTTATTAATTATTTTTGCCTTCCAAATCGTCACTCATATATTATCGGCATTTATTTGTTATTATTTTGTTTATTTTTTAATTAGAATTAATATTAATATAAAATAAAAACATCATCATTATGAAAATTAAAGTGTAATTAGTGAAAGGATAACATAATCATTTTTAGAGCTTTATATTTATATTTATTTTGTATATTTTTAATTAGAATTAATATTAATATTAATATAAAATAATGACATCAACATTATAAAAATTAAAGGTTAATAGAAAATTACGGAGTAATAATTTATTTAAGTTATTAAATAATTAGTTACTATATGTAGAATTTTTTTAATTATAAAATACTTAGGATTAATGACATCATCTAAGTGATCCAGATTTTTTTCTTTTTATTTTTGATTTTTTTCTTAACAAATGAATTAGCCTAATAATGACATCATCATTATAGGATTTTGTAATTAAACTAGTGAAATGACCCGTGGAACCACGTGTTTGTTTAAATGAAACAGTTTAATGATATGTTTTAAGTATTAAGTATTAAGTGAACGTAAATGCTAATGTTATTTAGTTTAATGACATGTGGAACCACAAAGTCTGACTAAGAAACTCGTCAGCTGAACATTTCATCAAACACCTAAAATGCATATTAAACAATCCACATCCATTCATGAGAGATAATATCGATTGTCATTTTATTTTAAAAGTGTAAATTAAAATATAAATTTAGAATTGATTTCCTTCTGTCTAGCTTTTATACCTTCTCGTACTCAATTCAAAATAATTAATTAAATAATAATTCAAAATTATTTAATTTTAATAATTAAAATAATTATTAATAAGATTTAATAATAATAATTAATTAATAAATTTTAATTTAAATTATTTACATTAATGACATCACCCACCATGCTTAGATTTCTTTCTTTTTCTTTTTGATTTTTTAATTTAGGAGAGATTAATATTTACTTTTATAAAAAAATTCCTATTATTTTTTTAATTAAATTAATATATAATTATGACATCATCATTATGAAAATTAAGGAGTAATTAACTTAATGATGACATCATCATTTTAGAGATTTATATGACTATATAGATAGATTGTATAATGGCATCATATAGATGTCCTCTAATTTTTTCTTTTAAATTTTTTTTAACAAAGAAAATAGTTTATTTATGATGTCATCAAATTAGAGATATAATAGATACTATAGATAGATAGATATATAATATATAATATATATAGATATTATATTATAATTATATTTAGCAAAATACTATCGTTGTAATGTTGAAAAAGTGCAAGTTATAAATTAATAGTGAATTGTGACCATTTTAAATTATCTTTTTTATATTTTTTTCGATTGATTTACTACGACAACGAATGTGTGATGTTAATACACGAATATCATAAGTGTGAATTGATGAAGAAATAAATTCTAAAAAGCAAATCTATACTATATATGACAATGTATTTTGATAATGTCATGTTTTGACGATTTTCCAGTTTATAATAAATGTATATCAGGTGTCACCTTTATAAATAAACAATAATAATTAATGAATTATAATGAGATAATTATTAATAATAAAATTTACTAAAAACAAAGTAAGAAATAAGGAAATAAAATTGTAAGATAATTACATTAGATTAATAAAATATTTGTTACATTTTTAATTCTGTTACATATAATTTTGTAAACCCATTCAACCATCGCCTTTTTAAACCAATCAATTTTTCTTCTCTTTTTGGTACCTTTTTTTTTTTTGACAACGATTGGGATCACCTGAGGGGACTAAACCACCCGTTGTTATCATCTCTCGTTTCGACTATGCCGAAGCAACGATAATAACCCTACCGACATTGCTGCCCGGAAGGAAACCTTGAAACCGATCCATTGTATTCATATCATCTCTCATTTCAACATTAGTTAACATTTATGTTCTTTCTTCTTCATACTCTATTATTTATTCTACATTTTTTCTTCATTGTTATCTTCCATTATCTTACGTTAAATCTATTTTGACTATATATTTCACAGGTTTTATGATGATTGATGTTACTGAATAAGAGTTTTGCTTTATTAGAGTAGATGATAAATTTATAAAGTCAAGTTCCTTTATGAAAAAGTTATTAATCCCACCTAATTCACTTCTCATTTACAAAGTTTACACTAATTTTCAGTGAATTTCTCCATGTTCCTCAATAAAATGATTAATTGTGGGTATTTGTTGTTGTTTAATCATTTTATTGAGAAACATGGAGAAATTCACTGAAAATTAGGGTAAACTTTGTAAATGAGAAGTGAATTAGGTGGGATTAATAACTTTTTCATAATTTGTAAAAAATAGTCGGTGCTGTTCTGTCTCGAGTCACAATCTGTAATAAATAGTCGAACCGAAGATCGGACCATATAGTTTGTTTCGGTCTGGTTCAATTATTTTTAGTGTCATTTTCGGGTTTAGTCATGCTTAGTCCAGATCAAAGAGGCAAAATGTGGACCGAGGACTGGACCGAAATACCTCGGTTCGGTTGGAGATTCACTCGTTTCCTCATTTTCGGTTCGGTTCCTCAATTTTTCCAGAACCGTGCACGCCCCTACATATGACACGGAAGTATAATATTATAATTGTTTTTACCATGTTAATAATTTTTTTTTATTTTATATCTTTTATTTTTTTCAAATTTTATTTAGAATATACAACTTATTTTATATTATTTTTTATCCTTCTTTTCACTAAAAAAATCCCCACCCTTAAAACCAACACATATTTTATTTTTGAATTTTTTTAAGGTAATAGACTGTTATATTAAGAGGTTGATTTTCACACACTACTTTTTGATTTATGTACACCTAATTACCTATTTTACTCTTAATTATAATTACAATAATAATATAAGTTCAATTTTTTAGGAACATAACTGTAATTTTATGAGATAAAAATAACTGTAATTTTATGAGATAAAAGTGTACATGAATCAAAAGGTGTCTCTCACACCGAATCACCTCACACCGAATCACCTCCCTATATTAACGTGAAAAATACTTTTAATTTATTATCCCTAATACAATTGACACTTTCTTTTATCATTAATCGTTTTACATATTACGTTTTTCTAGAGTAATTCCGAGCTGAACAAAATGGCGACGGCGGCAACAAACAACGGCGAGAAGCCATTGCTATTAGGAGCACCGCCTTCATGGTCAAGTAGCGCCGCACAAATTGACGCATTGCCCTACATCGACGACGAATACAGTGATCCTTTAGTTAAAGCAGAAGTTGATCGTTTAATTGAAGAAGAAATGCGTCGTAGCTCCAAAAGACCTTCTGATTACCTCAAAGACCTTCCTCCTGTTGCTAAATTCAATTTTGAGGTACTTTTTTTTTTTTTTAATTTTCCCTAATTTCTAGGGTTTTGTTATTTGCTATGTTCGTTTCCGTATTTATACTTGTGTAGAATTGTGCACTTTTTTTTATTTATTGTTATTCAGTTATTATGTCTGTAATAATTCATAATTATACTGTGTTTATGTATCTATACGTATAATTATTATTGTGTTATGCCTGTGTGTGTGTATATATATATATATATATATATATATATATATATATATATATATATATATATATATATATATATATATATTATATATATATATTAAAGCGTGCTGTTAATGTTGTTGTTACTTTGTTATTGTTATTCTACATGCTTTCAGAGAAAATACTGTGTATGTTATATGCTTTTTTGTATAGGCAGATATATATGGTGTCTCTGTATGTATATATATTCTGTTTGTTTTCCAAGTGTATATCGGGTTTTCTGTTGTACCGTGTCTTTGTATGTGTAATTATATTTGTATTACTGTACAGTTTTTTGTTTTTCTGTTGTTATTCAGATGTGTAGTTGTATACCGTGATCTGTTATATGCGTTTTCGTTTCGGAAGAGTTATGCATGTCTGTGTATGTATTTATATTTGTATCGATTCCAAATTGTAAGTGCTGTTATTCTGTTAGTCGGTTTGTGTATGAGTATGCCTGTTTTCTTATATGATCTGTTCGTTTCAGTGCAGATATAATATGTATGCTTATGTGTATATTAACTTATGATTATGTTATATATATAGATAGATGCAATTGAAAGATTTGTTATTTATGTGTTCTGATTGTACATGGTATTGCGTTGTCTTTTTTCAGAATCATCCGATGCTTGCTAGGGAGTATGAGAGGGTGAGATCTGGGAAGCCTATGGTGCCTCTTGATATGTCAAGATATGGGCTTGATGTTCCATCAGCAACCAAACGGAACGATGAAACTGCTTGGAAGCAGGCGCTTCAGAAATCTCAACGTTCACTGCAGCATCAGGTTATCAGGTAAAATACATTCAACTCATGAAATGGTTATTGTTTTTTTAATTTATTTTTTTTTACTCCATGGCCGTCCCTTACATTTTACAATTATGCTCATCTATTGAATGGCTCAAGATTGATAGATATTGATTCTTTAATAACTTAAAATCAAATGATATGTAGAGATTAATCAAGAGGAGAGGGTTAGAGATATTTAAGTCTGTAGACATTAAATGAATCATATTTAAAATCGTTTTTTGAGAGTAGATTGGCAACTTAAGTCTTTTTACTCTAGGATTGTGTGTGTACTGTCGAGATTGGTGTGAACTGCCCTAATGTAGTTTGTGCATGTGATATAGGGTGGGTAGTAGTGACTTCATTATAAATTATCACTCTATTCCCACCTTCCAACCTATGTGTAAATGTGCATAAGTCCATAAGCACATATTTAATCACTAAATTGTTCTGGTGTGGCCCTTTTCTGATACCAAGGTGTAATGGTGTTTTAATCATAAATCATAATCAATTTTAATGAGGAGCTAGAGATGGTGTTTACGGGATTTCTCGAGTGCATTGTGGTTTTTGATGGGTTGATTACAAATTATTTTACAAATGCCATTCTTTCCATCAAGTTGTGCTTGTTCCTTGAGTTTGTGCATCTTTTATCTCGCGTTGATACCATTTTGTGTGTAACATGCTCTTATGCAATGCTAGGCTGGAAAATTTGGATCTGATGTCCAAATACGGGGCAGATGTGTGGAAACAACACAATCAGAGATTAGAAGCATTCTTAATAAGGTGAGGTTAATCATCCTTTATGTCCGTTGAGTCTTTGATATAATGATTTTGTTCTGATTTGCTTCTACAGCATGAAATGCAGTTTACATCATCTTTATATGCTGTTCTTTTTTTTTTTTTGTTTTTTTTGTTTTTTTTGGCTAGTTACCTCTCATATTACATCGCATAAAATTAAAATATGTTAGTATCGGTTAATAAATTGTGGTATTGGTATATACTTGCCATGTACTTGATTGGGAAGGTCCTTTTTTTCTTTCTTGTGTGATTTTGTTCAAACACACTGTACCACCCCATATCGGAGTTTCCTAAGCAAAATAGTTATAATGACCTGTATCTTTTGAGAAAATTATATTTTTAACATCAAATATGTGTTCTTGATTTGGTAGCATCTCTTATATATAATTCACATGTGCATTGGTGTATCTTCAGTTTTTGAATAACTGAGTAACAGCTGGCGAGTTGTAAGAATCACTGAACTGTGATATTGTTATATCTAAAGGAGAACAAACTTTGCTTTAAAGTACATCCTCTAACAACCTGTTTGCACCCCTTTTGATGTTTTATTGCAATGAATGTCATTGATTTATTATTCAGTATCCTAGAAAGTGTTAAGCTGAGCTAAGTGCCGATTAACCTCCTAGTCCTTGTGGGATCTGTGAATTAAGGTGGAAGAATAAGTTGCTCATTTATATCAATAGACTACGAATATGTTACTATTCTTAGATTTTAGTTACAATTGCAAAGTAAAAAACGATACTCTATTCTGATGATATGGTTGCCATGTAAGTTCCCTTGTTCAATTTATGGCGTTGCTAAAAAAATGATTATAAAATCCACTAAGTTAAAAAAGTTGGTTGATAAATGTAACTGGGGAAATATGAATTAATTCTTGACTCGCTATCTAAAACCACTCATTGAGTATAAGGTAAATCACTAACCAAAGCATGGTAAGGAACATGTAACTAAGGTAAAGAAGTTCTAAGGTTTTCCCTGTTCGGGTTACCCGGGAGGGCGAGTAATCCAACCTCCCTACTCTGAACCCGGCATGATTAGTCCCTGGTTGTTTCCAACCCTTCCTTGGCCACCACAAGATTAGAACCTGAACCTGAGACCTCTTGCAAGGATGTGGCCCAACATGTAACTAAGGTCTTTTGATTAAGAGACAGATATTAAGGCAATGGATATGCTTCAGGACTAGGTATTTTTAGTGGCTTTAAGTGGGGTACTGTTGAAAAACTGCATATTTGTATAGTATAAAACTTATCAGTTGATTATATGAGAGAAATGCAAGATCCTATATGTTTCCCTGATCAAACTATCGCCGCCTATCTTGTGTGTGTAGTTAGTATTTGTGGTATTTCTTTGAGTACTGTTTGTCAAGTGCAATCATGTGATCGTGTTAGAATGTAACATATTTATGATGCATATATGCGTAAGTTATGTATAAATTTGGTGCCCGGATGCTTGCTGAGTAGTATTTGCTTATTTTGTGCTGAAATGGGAGTTTTTGGTAATTTTTGTGAAGTTTTATATAAGTAAATGGATATAGTTAGATTCTAATGAATTCCAAATAAATCAACATTATCCTAACACCTCGTGTAGCTATTTATTGTAAACTTTTTTTAATATTTGTAATATTTTGTTCTGTAACCATCTATTGCAGTCAACGGTTTAATGCTTTTATATTTGATGTATTTTTCTTTCTAATTTTTAATCGAGTATTTTTGGTATTTTTATACAGAATGCAAGCACAGGCGGCTGAGTTAAATGAAAAGATAGAAAAGGTTAACCGGGAAAGAAAATATCATCAGGTACAGTATGCGGTGTATATGATGTAGGAACATATATGATTTGGTTAGAATTACAAGTAGTAGTTTGACGTGCATTTTCTGTTTTTTGAACAGCAACACACAGCATACGAGCTAAATGCTTTATCAGCACAATGGAAGGAGCTTTGCCAGAAGAACATAGCAATTGAAGCTGCATGTTTTCAAATTGGAAGTTATCTGGGACAATTAAAAGCAGAAGCTGCAGAGAGGTATCAAGTTTGTCACTCCATTGTTTATCAATTTTTTTTTTTTTTTCTGTACGGGTTAATTGAAATTCTTATGCAGAGGCTGGAATCTCGATATTAGTATGGAGAATGGCTCTGTGTTGTCTTGAAGTTGGCGAGGTATGGTCCCAGTCAACTCTTATAAAAGTTTGGGAATAAGATGTAACACATATAGAGATAAGAGAATGGCATGGATAAAATATGCCGGTTACTTTCATAAACATTTTTGCTAGTATTGGCTATTTGCCTATCTACTCCGTACTAAATATAGTCTGGAATCTATATGTATGATGATTGATTGTACTATCTTTGTAGATCGGTGAAGTTGACTTTCAATTTTATTATTTTTGAGCAGGGCTGTAGAGATTGCAAGATGGAAACAACATTCAGTCAGGCTTAGTTTGTGGAACATGGTTTGAATCGGGTGCTAAAAATGCTCTGCTTATTATTTAGATGTTGCGTAAGTGCCTCATGATTTTGTAGTTGATGTTAATTAGATTTTAAATACTCGGTATTTTGTAACGAACAACCTTACTAAAAATTCTACAGTAATACGTTGCATGCTTATTTAATGGAGCATAAAATGACGGGTAATATTCTTGATGTGGTTTTCTGCAAAAGATCAAATCAATTTGGTTGTGCATTAACATAGTATTCGTTTAGCATATAGGCTGTATCTTTCATGTTAAAACTATGGCTTATGGTGATTGTTCAACTGGATTACGAAGTCTTCATGAAAAATTTAAAAACAAAACATACGCCCATGACGCAATATCAGCCTGTTGTTTGTTAATCAACTATAATTCTATAAATGACATGAAGAGTAACCTTTAGCCAAGTATATGTTGGGAGTTATCAAGAAGCAAAGTTTTCTGATTTTCTGAGGTTGTCAGTTGAAATAACCGTCTGTTTTGATGCTGTTGATTGATTTGTTACGAGTAAGACATGATCTACCAAAGTATAAATAAAAACCCAGCGATGAATCAGAGGTGAGCTCGGACTAGCCATAAGACCCTTATTAGTGGGCGTGATCAACAAAAAAAAACACCCCCATCACGCTCTCATCACGCCACTATGGGGTGTGATGGAGATCACGCCACTATGGGGCGTGATGGAGGAAAAAAAAGCCAGGAGTGATGAGTCCATCACATGGGGGTGATGAGGTTCTCCACCAATCAGATTTTTTTTTTCTTTTTACTTTATAAATACCCCATTTATTATACAAAAGTGGGATCAAATACCCATCATATTTGTCACCCCATCATATTTGTCACATCATTATTATACCCTACAAAAACCTCAAAAAAACCCCATCACCCCCTCACCACTAAATAAGGTCTACACCCTAATGTAGAACTCACACTGGACTTATAAGCCATCAACCACATACTATTGGACGAACCGGAGATGGGACCGGAGTACCCATAAACCCAAATGTAAAACTTGCTCCAAAAAACTAGCTTGAAGGAACACGAATACCTAGACTTACAGGTCACTGCCCACATATTAATGTGAACATTATGGGATGTATTTTACTCGTTACATAGTACCTCCAGTAATCCTAATGGCCCTCTAATGCCTTAGGAACTTATTTGCGTCATCTCTTGAAAAAGTTAAGAAAACACAACCTAGAATTCACCACAAAATAGCAATAATGGCAAACAATTCAATTGATATAAAGATAACCAAAATACTCGAAATTGTTCTAGGTTTTATAACCAATAAGAAAACAAGAAACTACCTCAAGCTACTAAACAAAATACAGAAAAACCAGTACATAATATTCCGGCACTACAAATAAAAGCAAACAAGAGAAACCAAAAGCACCCAAACAGCACTAAAGATCCCTAGTGAATAAAAAACCACAAAACAGAGCATATCCTTCATTTTCTTGCTCTTTTTTAAGTTCATATTCCAATTTAAGGATCATCACTTGGCCA
Organism: Rutidosis leptorrhynchoides; assembly: GCF_046630445.1. Lineage (NCBI taxonomy): Eukaryota > Viridiplantae > Streptophyta > Magnoliopsida > Asterales > Asteraceae > Rutidosis > Rutidosis leptorrhynchoides. Next base: position 73,720,298 of record NC_092336.1, on the reverse strand, counting down.
TCATGACCTTGACAAATTCCTCGTAGTTGATCTGGCCGTCACCGTCCACATCAGCTTCACGAATCATCTCGTCAACTTCCTCATCAGTAAGCTTCTCACCAAGATTAGTCATCACATGGCGAAGCTCGGCTGCTGAAATGAAACCATTTTGGTCCTTGTCAAAAACCCTAAAAGCCTCCTTAAGTTCCTCTTCAGAATCAGTATCTTTCATTTTGCGGGCCATCAGGTTCAGAAATTCAGGAAAATCAATAGTCCCGTTGCCATCAGCATCAACCTCATTAATCATATCTTGAAGTTCAGCCTCTGTAGGGTTTTGTCCAAGAGACCTCATAACTGTTCCAAGTTCCTTGGTTGTGATACAACCTGCAACAGAAGCAGAAATATGATCAAAAATTAGATACAGTTATTTATAACCATTTACACATAAATAAATTTATTTGTGTTGCGCTTTATCTTAAACAGGCAACGTAACAAAATAGCTAAAAGCTCTTAGGTAAGATGGGTTCAAAATTGCGCAACGTCTACTTTTAATACTTATAACCTCCTAGATTATTTTATTAGATGATTTAGATAACTTTTGTGATTGTAATAATAATAAAAAAGATTATTTATTATTTAATGAAGTAAAGACGAATAAGCGTATGCAATTGACAAACACTAGATATGGCCCGTTTCAACCCTACCCCTTCAAGGCTCCAGCATGCCCAGCCAGGCACCCAGCCCATCTTGCCACCTTGGCAGGAATTGATATATCGGAAAAAATCAAACTTAAATAGGCATGTTAGGTATATTCACCAAATTACTAGAACACACTGAAACCAAAATCAGCTTGCAAGATGCAATTTGCTAAACCCCAAGTACAGCATTCCATTTACAACGCAAAATATAATAGCAATGAGTTGTAGCGACCATACCAGGCTGACAAATATAATCTCTATATTTAACGAACCCCATCTAAAAACTTTTAATGACTCCACTTAATGACACCTACTCAGAAGTAAGAAACCTTAACATAACTATTCCTAAAAGGCTGCTGCTTTAAACCATGTCCAAAAGAACAAGATGGTAAAATCAGGCAGAAGTAACTAGTATCATACACCAAATACAAAAAATGACTCCGTATTAGAATCATGAAATCATAACCAGATTACAAACAGCATCCCCAATTCACAATCTTAATCATATGATTTATTTACTATTTTCTAGCACATGAAACCCTAAAACAATAATCCCTGCAGATCTGGAGAGATACAGATCAATAATTCTTTTTCCTGGGATTTCAAATTACATTAAACACTTAAAAATCTGATAAATCGTCCATTAACCAATACATTAATTAAGAAAGAAATCAAAATTTTATACATCAAACGTGATAAATTTTCATAAAACCAAAAAGTCAAACAGATATAATCGAATAGTCAACAATCAGAAACCAGATCTGAAATTACGAAAGGATTTAATACAATACAACGATTCTATATTCTCCTATTAGTTTGCAAGACATTCAATTACATATGCGCATAAATCAGAATAATATTGTATATTGTATATTAAATATATAATAAACTGTATATAGAACGGAACAATGATTAAAAAGAGAGATAAAAGGCCAACCATCCCCATCCTTATCGAATAGGCTGAAAGCTTCTTTGAATTCAGAGATCTGATCATCGGTAAGTTGATCGGCCATTGTTTTGTTGATGATTTAAATAAATATGCAAAAAGAAAACGAAAAAAAAGAAAAAAAGTTTTTATAAATTGGAATTGGAAATATGAAAAATTGGAGATAGAAAAACAACAAGTGAGAGTGTGGAAAATGAATATAAATAAAGAGTGGTCTTCCACGCATCTGATGCTTCCTCCCTCCATCCATCGAGCCTCATGTTTGATATTACTATTTTGCCCTTTCTCTGTATAATTTTGTTATGTTACCAAATGGCCCTTCAGATTCACAACTTTTTTCGTTTTGAATAGAGATGGCACATGCAGGTGACACACGCGAATCTCTTACATTCGTGACCTTTACGTTACGATTTTTTTTTTCACCATTCAAGGTGTGCGTACGCGTTAGCGGGTAACATTTTTCGTCCATGTCCATAATCCATGGATACCCATGACTAGGGGTGTTCATCGGTTCGATTTTTGATTTTTCGGTTTATTCGGTTCGGTTTTTTCGGTTTTGAAACTTATAAAATCAAAACCGAAAACTAAACCGAAAGCACATGCCTTTGGATCGGTTTCAAGGTTTCCTCCCGGGCAGCGATGGGGGCGGGGTTATATCGCTGCATCGACATAGTCGAAACGGAAGATGATCGCAACGGGTGGTTTAGTCTCCCTCGGGTGATCCCAATCGCTGTTCAAAAATAAAAATAAAAAAATAATAATACATCAAATATACTATAAATATAAATATTATAAATATAAATATGTTATTAATTTTAATTCGATTTTCGGTTACCCGAATTTAAAATTTTCAAAACCGAATTACGAATTCGGTTTCGGTTTCTATCGATCCGAAAACCGTTTAAAAATTTCGGTTTGATTTTTTTTTTTTTTTATTCGATTCGATATTTGGTTTATTCGGTTTGAAACCAAATGGTGCACACTCCTACCCATGACTCAAAGGTAAAATCGTTTTTTTATTAAAAAAAAAATTTGAACGTCGATATTGGCATCACCCAGAGGGACTTAACCACATTCGCAATCATATGACACCCACACACACGTCAGGAGGAAACCCTATTCGTGATGATGTTGGCGGTACCATCGAAGGTTGAGAAAACCCTCCCGAAACCTTCCCAAATCAAATTGATGTTAGCGGTACCATCAAATATTGAAAACTCCCGCTTGAAGTGAGAATCAAACCTTAGTTGCAATACCCCAAATTAGATCCTACCTCATACCACTCAAGTCAAGGCTTCGATAGTATTCGCTTTTTTATACATATACAATTTAACTAATTTAAACATAACACATCAAAAACTAATAATTATATGTACAAAGACATCGAAGTTAAGTTTTTATACTTATGTGCATTATTTTACAATAACTTTTTATCAATTACAAGTAATAACAAATTTATATTTAATAATTCTATGTGTATACTTGCAAATAGGTTAAATAAGTCTCACGAATTAGCGGATTTTACCTACAACGAATCGTATACCCGCTATCCGCCAGTGACCCGTCGAAGAGTACAATGTGTCTCTCGTGCTCGTACCTGCAGGTAGTTTGTATCGAATTAGGACCGGAGTTTCTACACTTCTTTTTATTTCACGTGGATAGTTCTTATGGATTTAACGTTCGACTAAACATCAGTAGAGAAAACTATTATGGCACCAAATCATGTTTCTATTAGTATCTATGATAATTTAGTATTGAATGGAGTTTCTCTCACCAACTATTTTATAGAATAAACTTGTAGTTTATGAATAACAAATTAGACAATTATATATAATATAATTATAATTATTCAATCGTATAATTTATTGTCATTTGTAATCAATTTACAGCACAAGTTTTCAACGCTTACTATTCTTCCAAGCATTTACAAAACAATAAACCTCGACTTCTAGCTTTAAAAATAAACTCTTAAAATAAGCTTTAGCTAATTTCGTCAAACACATCTACATACGGAAAGATGTACCACCAGCTATACTAGCTGTTTAATGACCGTTGGGATATTTATTATCTACTTCATCCGTCTCGTTATAATTATTCATTAACTTTTTGCACATAGTTTTAAGAAATCTCATTAATTTCATTATCTGTCAATAAAATATTTTCATGGGTCGATTGTGGGTGAAATCGACGGCAACGACGTCGTCAGCGAAATCAAAGGTTGAGCTAGAGAATGAGATATTCGATACAAATCAAGAACACATACTTTTTTCCGATGAAGCAAGAACAAACGATTGTTTGTTTAATATTTATGTGTCGGAATATTTCATAAACGATTGTTTGGTTAATATTTTCATATATACTTAATAGCTGTTGTTCTGTTCAGATTCTCAGTGAAATGTCCCGTTCATATCGATTATAAACGTTTCATATTAATTGATCTCTTTGCGAGGTTTTGACCTCTATATGAGACGTTTTTCAAAGACTGCATTCGTTTTTAAAACAAACCATAACCTTTATTTTATCAACAAGGTTAAAAAGATACCACCTAGATTATCAAGAAATGATAATCTAAAAATATCACACTTACACACTACCAATACATATTGGTTTACAATATTAATATGTTACAACAAAGTAAATCTCGAATGCAGTTTTAAACAATATTATACAATCATGCTGACACCGAATCTCGTCCATATTTTAGCATGCAACAGCGGAAGCTCTTAATAATCACCTGAGAATAAATGTGTTTTAAACGTCAACAAAATTGTTGGTGAGTTATAGGTTTAACCTATATATTTATCAAATCGTAATAATAGACCACAAGATTTCATATTTCAATATACATCCCATACATAGAGATAAAAATCATTCATATGTGAACACCTGGTAACCGACATTAACAAGATGCATATAAGAATGTCTCCTATCATTCCGGGAAATCCATCGGACATGATAAAAAACGAATTCGAAGTACTAAAGCATCCGGTACTTTGGATGGGGTTCGTTAGGCCCAATAGATCTATCTTTAGGATTCGCGTCAATTAGTAGATCGGTTTACTAATTCTTAGGCTATAAAGCAAAAGGGGCATATTCGGCTTCGATCATTCACCCATATAATGTAATTTCAATTACTTGTGTCTATTTCGTAAAATATTTATAAAAATGCATGTATTCTCATCCCAAAAATATTAGATTTTAAAAGTGGGACTATAACTCACTTTCACAGATTTTTACTTCGTCGGGAAGTAAGACTTGGCCACTGGTCGATTCATGAACCTATAACAAATATGTACATATATATCAAAGTATATTCAAAATATATTTACAATATTTTTATTACGTTTTAATGATTTGAGTTTATTAAGTCAGATGTCCTCGTTAGTAACCTACAACTAGTTGTCCGCAGTTAGATGTACAGAAATAAATCGATATATATTATCTTGAATCAATCCACGACCCAGTGTATACACGTCTCAGGCTTGATCACAACTCAAAGTATATATATTTTTGGAATCAACCTCAACCCTGTATAGCTAACTCAAACATTACTGCATATAGAGTGTCTATGGTTGTTCCAAATAATATATATACATGGGTAGATATGATATGTCAAAACATTTGTATACGTATCTATGGTATCCCAAGATTACATAATATATTAAAATATATGTATTATACAATATAAGTTAGCTAGGATATGATTAATATAGATTTGTTACCAATTTTCATGTAGCTACAACAAGCAAAATTATCCAATCTTGTTTTACCCATAACTTCTTCGTTTTAAATCCGTTTTGAGTGATTCAAGTTGGTATTAATTCATATTGAACTTAAGTTTATGAATCTAAACATAAAAAGTATAAGTTTATAGTCGAAAATACAGGTTATAATTCAATATTATAAGAGGTAGTCATTTCAGTCGAAAGAACGACGTCTTGATGACCATTTTGAAAAACATACTTCCACTTTGAGTTTAACCATGATTTTTGGATATAGTTTCATGCTCATAAGAAAAATCATTTTCCCAGAAGAACAACTTTTATATCAAAGTTTATCATAGTTTTTAATTAACTAACCCAAAACAGCCCGCGGTGTTACTACGACGGCGTATATCCGGTTTTACTGTGTTTTTCGTGTTTTCAGGTTTTAAATCATTAAGTTAGCATATCATATAGACATAGAACATGTGTCTAGTTGATTTTAAAAGTCAGGTTAGAAGGATTAACATTTGTTTGCGAACAAGTTTAGAATTAACTAGACTATGTTCTAGTGATTACAAGTTTAAACCTTCGAATAAGATAGTTTTATATATATGATTCGAATGATGTTATGAACATCATTACTACCTCAAGTTTTGTGGATAAACCTACTCGAAATGAGAAAAATAGATCTAGCTTCAAAGGATCCTTGAATGGCTTGAAAGTTCTTGAAGCAAAATCATGACACGAAAACAAGTTCAAGTAAGATTTCCACTCGAAATAAGATTGTTATAGTTATAGAAATTGAATCAAAGTTTGAGTATGAGTATTACCTTGAATTAGAAAGATATCTTACTGTAAATAAGAAAGATTTCTTGAGATTGTATGATCACTTGAAATGGATTTGCAAGATTGAAAGTAAGCTAGCAAACTTGAAAGTGTTGTTGGTGTGTTCTTGAGTAGTTGTTTTGTAACTTGGTTTATGTATGGATTTATGAACTATATTGAGCTAGATTTTGATGAAGATGATGAAGAACACTTAGAACAATGGAAGAACACTTGAGAGAGTTTAGTTTGATGCATAAAAATTGAAAAATGAAAGTGTTTATGGTGATGATTGAAAATGTGATGTAGGTACTCCATATAAGGTCACATTAGTTTGTAATTTTGTGTAATCATTCATGCTAGTTGCCAAATGATGGTTCCCACATGGTTAGGTGACTCACATGGGCTGCTAAGAGCTGATCATTGGAGTGTATATACCAATAGTACATACATTTAGAAGCTGGGTATTGTACGAGTAAGAATACGGGTGCATACGAGTAGAATTGTTGATGAAAATGAACGAGGATGTAATTGTAAGCATTTTTGTTGAGTAGAAGTACTTTGATAAGTGTCTTGAAGTCTTTCAAAAGTGTATGAATACATATTAAAACACTACAAGTATATACATTTTAACTGAGTCGTTAAGTCATCTTTAGTCGTTACATGTAAGTGTTGTTTTGAAACCTTTAAGTTAACGATCTTGTTAAATGTTATTAACCCATTATTTATTATATTTAATGAGATGTTAAATTATTATATTATCATGATATTATGATGTATTAATATATCTTAATATGATATATATACATTTAAATGTCGTTACAACGATAATCGTTACATATATGTCTCGTTTCAAAATCCTTAAGTTAGTAGTCTTGTTTTTACATATGTAGTTCATTGTTAATACACTTAATGATATTTTTACTTATCATTTATCATGTTTAAATATAGTGTAACAATATCTTAATATGATTCATATGTATTTAATAAGACGTTGTTATAACGATAATCGTTATATATATCGTTTTCGAGTTTCTTAATTCAATAGTCTCATTTTTATGTATATAACTCATTATTAAAATACCTAATGAGATACTTACTTATCATAATATCATTTTAACTATATATATATATATATATATATATATATATATATATATATATATATATATATATATATATATATATATATATATATATATATATATATATATATCCATATATATGTCATCATATAGTTTTTACAAGTTTCAACGTTCGTGAATCGCTGGTCAACTTGGGTGGTCAAATGTCTATATGAAACCTATTTAAATTAATCAAGTCTTAACAAGTTTGATTGCTTAACATGTTGGAAACACTTAATCTTGTAAATATAAATTTTATTTAATATATATAAACATGGAAAAGTTCGGGTCACTACAGTACCTACCCATTAAATAAATTTCGTCCCGAAATTTTAAGCAGTTGGAGGTGTTGACGTATCTTCTGGAAAAAAGTGCGGGTATTTCTTCTTCATCTGATCTTCTCATTCCCAGGTGAACTCGGGTCCTCTACGAGCATTCCATCAAACCTTAACAATTGGTATCTTGTTTTGCTTAAGTCTTTTAACTTCACGATCCATTATTTCGACGGGTTCTTCGATGAATTGAAGTTTTTCGTTGATTTGGATTTCGTCTAACGGAATAGTGAGATCTTCTTTAGCAAAATATTTCTTCAAATTCGAGACTTGGAAAGTGTTATGTACAGCCGCGAGTTGTTGAGGTAACTCAAGTCGGTAAGCTACTGGTCCGACACGATCAATAATCTTGAATGGTCCAATATACCTTGGATTTAATTTCCCTCGTTTACCAATTCGAACAACGCCTTTCCAAGGTGCAACTTTAAGCGTGATCATCTCTCCAATTTCAAATTCTATATCTTTTCTTTTAATGTCAGCGTAGCTCTTTTGTCGACTTTGGGCGATTTTCAACCGTTGTTGAATTTGTATGATCTTCTCCGTAGTTTCTTGTATTATCTCCGGACCCGTAATCTGTCTATCCCCCACTTCACTCCAACAAATCGAAGACCTGCACTTTCTACCATAAAGTGCTTCAAACAGCGCCATTGCAATGCTTGAATGGTAGCTGGGTGTCGATCCCAACTGTTTCCGAAATCAATAACACATGCTCGTAGCATGTCTTCAAGCGTTTGTATCGTCCTTTTGCTCTGCCTATCAGTTTGTGGATGATGGGCAGTACTCATGTCTAGACGAGTTCCTAATGCTTGCTGTAATGTCTGCCAGAATCTTGAAATAAATCTGTCATCCCTATCAGAGATAATAGAGATTGGTATTCCATTTCTGGAGACGACTTCCTTCAAATACAGTCGTGCTAACTTCTCCATCTTGTCATCTTCTCTTATTGGCAGGAAATGTGCTGATTTGGTGAGACGATCAACTATTACCCAAATAGTATCAAAACCACTTGCAGTCCTTGGCAATTTAGTGATGAAATCCATGGTAATGTTTTCCCATTTCCATTCCGGAATTTCGGGTTGTTGAAGTAGACCTGATGGTTTCTGATGCTCAGCTTTGACCTTAGAACACGTTAAACATTCTCCTACGTATTTAGCAACATCGGCTTTCATACCCGGGCACCAAAAATGTTTCTTGAGATCCTTGTACATCTTCCCCGCTCCAGGATGTATTGAGTATCTGGTTTTATGAGCTTCTCTAAGTACCATTTCTCTCATATCTCCAAATTTTGGTACCCAAATTCTTTCAGCCCTATACCGGGTTCCATCTTCCCGAATATTAAGATGCTTCTCCGATCCTTTGGGTATTTCATCCTTTAAATTTCCCTCTTTTAAAACTCCTTGTTGCGTCTCCTTTATTTGAGTAGTAAGGTTATTGTGAATCATTATATTCATAGCTTTTACTCGAATGGGTTCTCTGTCTTTTCTGCTCAAGGCGTCGGCTACCACATTTGCATTCCCTGGGTGGTAACAAATCTCAAAGTCGTAATCATTCAACAATTCAATCCACCTGCGCTGCTTCATGTTCAGTTGTTTCTGATTAAATATGTGTTGAAGACTTTTGTGGTCAGTATATATAATACTTTTGACCCCATATAAGTAGTGCCTCCAAGTCTTTAATGCAAAAACAACCGCGCCTAATTCTAAATCATGCGTCGTATAATTCTGTTCGTGAATCTTCAATTGTCTAGATGCATAAGCAATTACCTTCGTGAAATAACCCGTCCTAATCCATCAGGACGAAGTCCATATAGATTATAAACGATTCACAACAGTTGATTACATCGCGAGGTACTTGAACTCTATATGATACATTTTACAAACATTGCATTCGTTTTTGAAAAGACAATCTTTCATTACATCGAAAGTTGACGGCATGCATATCATTTCATAATATATCAAACTATAATTGACTTAATAATAATCTTGATGAATTCAACGACTCGAATGCAACGTCCTTTTAAATATGCCATGAATGACTCCAAGTAATATCTATAAAATGAACAAATGCACAGCGGAAGATTTCTTTCGTACCTGAGAATAAACATGCTTTCAAGTGTCAACCAAAAGGTTGGTGAGTTCATTAGTTTATCATAAATAATCATTTCATAATTTTAATAGACCACAAGATTTCATATTTCCATTTCTCATAAACATACGTCCCATACATAGAGACAAAAATATCATTCATATGGATTGAACACCTGGTAACCGACATTCACAATATGTATATAAGAATATCCCCATCATTCCGGGATCCTCCTTCGGACATGATATAAATTTCGAAGTACTAAAGCATCCGGTACTTTGGATGGGGCTTGTTGGGCCCGATAGATCTATCTTTAGAGTTCGCGTCAATTAGGGTGTCTGTTCCCTAATTCTTAGATTACCAGACTTAATAAAAAGGGGCATATTCGATTTCGATCATTCAACCATATAATGTAGTTTTGATTACTTGTGTCTATTTCGTAAAACATTTATAAAAATTGCGCATGTATTCTCAGCCCAAAAATATAAAAGGGTAAAAAGGCAAATGAAACTCACGCATATAAATATTGTAAAACAGTTAATAAAACATTTGCATGTATTCTCAGCCCAAAAATGTATATAAAAAGGGAATAATGAAACTCACCTAATGTATTTTGTAGTAAAAATACATACGACTATATTGAACAACTGAACAATGCAGGGTTGGCCTCGGATTTACGAACCTATATCATTTGTATATTTATCAATACACATAATTGTAATTGAATAAATATATATATAGATTTACTAGTTATATCCTTTTTAAATTAATATTATATATTTCATATATTCATTTTGGTACATAAAATATTAAGTTTGTGGTGTTATATGTATTATTTATATTTATATATCAATATCATATGGTTGTTAAAGTTGTATTTTGATAATACTAAATTAATACTTTAGGTGATAACAATAATAATAATGATAATACTAATAAATATAATAATGTCAGTTATGATAATACTAATACTTTTTAATGATAGTACTAGTGATAATAATACAAGTTTTTATAACAATAATAATAATTATGTTATTATTATTAGTAATAACGATAGGTAATAAACATAGTCTCAATAAATAATAATACTAGCAATAATAACAATAATAATACTAATATTAATAACTACAATAATAATAGTCATATTAATAATGTTCATATTAATAATACTCATTATAATATAAATAATCATACTTGTAATGATAATAATAATAATTATGATTTTACTAATGATAATAATAACAGTAGTTTTAATAATAACTATGATATCTATAAAAAAAATACTTTTACTAATAATGATATTAATAATGATAATCATAATAATAATATTAATAATGATACTTAAGTTATATAGATATATTTATATTTTTATCATTGTCACTTATAACTTAATTATAATTTTTAGTCATTTTTAATATAATATTCGTTTTCATAAAACTATCTTTTACTATACTTATTTTTATTTCATACAATAGATTTAGTCATACATTTGTTAAATTTACATTCATATAGTCACAAAGATATATCCCTAATATTTCAATATTAAATTCATAATCATAATCATAGTCAAAATAATAATAATAATAATAATAATAATAATAATAATAATAATAATAATAATAATAATAATAATAATAATAATAATAATAGTAGTAGTAGTAGTAGTAGTAGTAGTAGTAGTAGTAGTAGTAGTAGTAGTAATAGTAATAATAATAATAATAATAATAATAATAATAATAATAATAATAATAATAATAATAATAATAATAATAATAATTATAATAATAATAATTATAATAATAATAATAATAATAATAATAATAATAATAATAATAATAATAATAATAATAATAATAATAATAATAATAAAAGTGTATACCCTTTAAAAAGCCTTTCTAAAAATAATTGCCAATGACGGGGCTCGAACTCGAGACCACTCGCTCACCAATAATACTCCAAAGCCACTCCTCCATTTTTTGTTTTTCTGTTAAATCTTGTAGCCCAACTATATTTAACCCGTCATTTAAATAATCTGGCCCAACATTTAATTTAATAATCACGGCCCAATCAATCGGTATTCGGCCCAACTGAAAGGAACTAATTCTCAGCCCAACTTCTCAATTCTGGCCCAGCAGACCAAAGCTTTTAACACAGCCAGCTTCTCTTGCTAAATAAAAAAAATATATATTGTGGTTGCCTAGTTTCGAACCCAGGACCACTCGTTTCCCTCCTTCTCAATTCTGGCCCAGTAGACCAAAGCTTTTAACACAGCCAGCTTCTCTTGCTAAATAAAAAAAATATATATTGTGGTTGCCTAGTTTCGAACCCAGGACCACTCGTTTCCCTCCAGCACCTTAAACCATTCAGCTGACCCATTGTTTCTGATTTATACTCGAAAGACCTGTTTATGAATTGTATCTAATATGTTGCCTATTTCTTCTTCCTCAACATAACTGCTCGACCAGAGAAAATAACTTAACAAGTCTAGTAACTAATTTAAGGTTTGGATTATAATTTGGAACATAATTAATCGATTTTGTATTTAATGGTAACGAAAAAAAAAATAAATATATAAAAAAAAATTAAAAACCGTTCGTCGCTGTTCTTTAAAAAAAAAAATTCGATTTTTATAATATATTAGGTAAAAGTTATATCACAACATACATTGGAAATCCATCCTAGAAACTATTAGATTCGACAATTGGACTTGAATCATAGCCTGTAACTCGAATTTCACAAAAATCAAATTGGTTGACTTTTTAAATTCGAACTTTGACTTTGAATTTCTTGATCAATTCTTCGAATTAGCTTTTGTGAATTTGCAGAAAGTTTCAAACAACGAAATTAAATGTTTCTACATTTCCACTTTCCTTCAATTTGTCTCGAATTAAATCAAAGGTTTAATGGGTTTGAAGAAGAAAAAAAAATAAAAAATAAATAAATAAATAAATAGGATGTGTATATTTTATGGTTCGGTTTACATATTGATTTATGATCACTTTAGTGATAATTGTAAGTGCTTAATACATCGGGTAGGAGACAGAGGATCACGAGTTGTATAGAAAGATGGAAGAAAAAAATAATAATTGCAGGTGATAAAGGTATATACAGCTAGCCATATGATCTCATTATTTATTTATTTATTTATTTAATTATTATATTTTTATTTTTTTACCTATTATAGATATAATATATATCTAATAATATTTATTATAATTACATTAATAATAATAATAATAATAATAATAATAATAATAATAATAATAATAATAATAATAATAATAATAATAATAATAATAATAATAATAATAATAATAATAATAATAATAATACTAGTAATAACAATAATAAGATCTTTGATAAAAATAATAATATCGAAATTCTAATAATAATTATAAAACTAATAATTATATTAGTAATAACTAAAATAATGATAAATATTAATTTATAATAATAATAATTCTAATGATAATGGTATAGTAATATTAATAATCTTAATAAAATTTTTACTACTCATTATAATATAATAATGATATTAACAATGATAATAATATTATTAGTAATAATAATCACAATCATAATAAAATGATATCAATAATATGTTTCTTAATCGTAATAATAATACTACTTATCATAATATTGTTGATAATATAATATTAATAATTTTAGTAATATAATAACTTATACCCAAATTCATATATATTTATATATCTGTATATTGAATATATAAGGAATCATAATAACATTAATTATACAATTTGATATCTAATGTTAATGAAACATATGATAATAATAACAATAGATTTAATAATGATAAAAATACTAATATTAATAGTAATTTCACTATTATGATCAATATTTGTATCATGGATATTATCATATAGAGTATATATGAAAAATTATTATATATATACATACATTTATATATATTCATATTTATAAACAATTATTCCTGAATCGTCGGGAATAGTCAAAGGTAAATGAGTCCTTGTAAACAGTTCAAAGATTTTGAGACTCAACATTACAGACTTTGCTTATCGTGTCGGAAACATATAAAGGTTAAGTTTAAATTTAGTCAGAAATTCCCGGGTCGTCACAGTACCTACCCGTTAAAGAAATTTCGTCCCGAAATTTGAGTGAGGTGGTTATGACTAACAATAAAAAATGTTTTCATGACAATATGAGTTGATAAATTGAGTTTTATCATTATTGACTAATATAGATAAAATGATTCGATTAGATGAAGTGTACGAATGGAGCTGTTACAAAAGATCGAGATGAATAAATGGAGATTTTTCCATAACTTTTAACGTAGTCGCGATTGAATTCCAGAATTCAAGGGATTTAAAGAAAATCTTCGAAATCTAAAAGATTTGATTCTTCGGCGAATAAACTCTCTTTAATTAAATGCGATTATCTGCCTCGATCTCTTTATCAGATATTTCACTATAAATTAACTTCTTCCGTTCCATTACTTTTATCATTCATATACTCAATTCCCAATTTCAAAAGATTGTGAAAATGCTTAGTCCAGTTATGATTCTTGTCCTTATCCTTACTATCGCAACAATCCTTCTCCTTTTCCAACTACCACCGGAGGAATCTGTTTTCTTTCACTTCGCCCTAGGAATTATAATGTTTTTAATTCTCCCGTCTCTTTATGTTGCGATAAACATTGATATACACGGTTTGTAATTCCTATGTTTGTGATCGGCTTTATTTTCCTTTATTTTTCGGAGCTCCATGCTCTTGTTTTCTCTTCCCGACTCCAAGTCAAGCGATTAATGGTCCAGAATTCATAGATATAGAGTTTGGAATGATTATAATGTTCTAAGCAGGGTGGAACGTGATAGCACGATTTGATTTTTAAATTTATCAAAATTACAAAAGATAGAACTATCAAGAATACATTTTCTTGATATGTTCAGAAGTTAAGTAGAATGAAAGAGTTATGTAACATGGCACGTGATGACGTTATGATCTGTGAATCATCACGTCCCATTAGAAACTCAGCATGACTTACTATAATATAATCACGTTGATCAAGTGTCATTATATTATACTAACTCATGCATCAATTTCCAACACTACTTCAAAATCATTCATAATTTAAACTTGAAGGTTTACAGAATATAGAAACTAACAGTTTCTATATGATGTAACACTGATAGCACGAAAAGAGTAATGATTTTAGATAAGATTAGTTATGAAAATATATTCAGAATATTGAGGATATTTATAATGAAATATACGATAATATCTCGGAATATCTAAAATCAGAGGATGATAAAAACTATTGTCCGCAAGGGTTTAGAGTAAGGAGCAAGATATTCACTAAAGACTTTAGCAGACATTGAATCATTTGGATTCTTTGAAGTCAAACTTATTCTTTGTGATTTGTCCACGGCTTTCTTCGTAGTTTCGCATAATCTGTTTTTCGGTACAAAATTTTCTATTGAATGTTTCCAATATAATGATACACAGGAAGCACGAAGAGGTATATAATTTTGGACGTGAATATTTATGAAAATATCCTCAGAAATATCGAAGATATTGATGATGATATTTTGGAATTTCTAAGTTCGATGGTTGATGAGGAAGATTTTTTTATTTTCCACAAGATTTTAACATGAGTACAGAGCAAGATATTCATTGAAGGTTTCATCGGATCCAGAATTATCTGGATTCTTTGAATATATGGTATGATCCTTGTATTTGTCCTTGGTCTCCTTCGTGTTTAGCTCAATCCGTTTTCCAGTTCTAACTTTTTTGAGCTTTTCCAACATTCTATTCTTTATCGTCAAACTTCTGATGATTATGGTCGTTTACAGTTTTTGTTGCTTCATTCAACTTTTCAAAATTCAGAGTATTGGTTCGCAGACTGGGTGCTTTTCAGAATTTCAGAATGGAAGATCATTATTCTAAGAGATAAATGTTATACATATAACTGTTGATGTAGATATGCTGTGAGTTTTCAAAGTACTGCTTGCCGATTCTTCTACATTTACTGCTACCATATCTGAATCATTGGTTATCGATCTGAGGTGATTTCAAGAGAATTGTGTTTTTAGATGATTAAACGATGACGGTAATATGGTGGAATATAAAAGGTTCCCCGGTAATAATAAAAGAGCATACATATAAATCAAGGTGATAATAAGGTTGTTTCGAACGAAAAGTCGAAGTTGATTTGCTGGAGCTGTGACAAAATTTGCTACTTTGAAAGGAATTACCAAGTTATTTTGGGTAATAATAACATTAAAGGAATTAGCACAACTATGTGTTAAATGTTTACTCAGTTTCCGAGAGTTTTTCAGATGCATAACTAAATGCATCAATCTTTTCTCCCGTAGATGAAGTGCGGTTGATTCATCCTATCGATTGAGATGTTTTCAAGAATCATGAAAGGTTTGAATGCAGATTGTAATTGTGATGATACGAATGGGGTTTAAAATGAAATTAAGTGGCAAACTTGAAGAATTGTTTAGTTTCATATGTTATAGTCAATATTTTAATTCATTTTAATTGTCCAGTGTTGGTAGTCCACAGTTGATAGTCCACAGTAACAGTCCAGTAATTCATATATAGTTTAATATATAATATTCGAATTAATTAATACGTATCGTGACCCGCATACGTCTCAGACTCGATCACAACTCAAACTATATATATATATATATATATATATATATATATATATATATATATATAGATGGGTCGATATGATATGTCAAAACATTGTATACGTGTCCCAATATTTAAAGTGCGTAAAATAAATAATAGAATTTAAATAACAATAAATAAAATTGTGAGAATATAAATTGCGATAAAATAAATTGCGATAAATAAAATGTAATACGGAATTAACAGTTAGCTAGGAACAGTTAGCTAGGATTTTGTTAGCGTGGTTTCTTAATAAAATTTAATATTGTTAATTAGTCTGTTTCTAATCAATTTTTATTGTGTCCATTATTTCTTCATTATGCCACTTGTTGCATTCTGATAGGTTAAAATCCAAATATGAAATTGAATTTGAATGAAAATAGTTATTCTTTGGTGAACGGATACGTATCTCGGTGGTTGTAAATAGGATAGTGAATAACTGTTGAATCAGATTCGAAGAATATACAGTGTAACTTATTAATGTGAAATTTAAATATTCCTCGGGTATTACCTACCCGTTAAAATATTTTCACCATTAACAGTTTGTACAAAAGAATTTTTAATTACAATCTTTTTGAAAACATATATATATATATATTTTCTTCGGATGTAATCATGGATTTAATGAGTCAATATGATATTAAACTCATTTGATTTATCGTTAGAACAAGAATATATAATCGCTAACATATTAGAGATTACATAATCACCATGTCGAACGAATAAAAATGATGTAGAACGATTCGTAGAATAATAATTATATTCGAGGTACAAAATGAGATGTCGAGGCATGGATTATTGATGATACTGGTGTTGTTACTGATGGTTCTGTTGATGTCGATGATGTTGCTGAAGCTGGTAAGTTTTGCACCATGTTCTCCAAATTGATTACTCGAGCGCGAAGCTCATTGACTTCTTCGATTACCCCGGGATGATTGTCGGTCGGAACGAGCGAATGAATAAGGTTTAGAATCTGATTTATGATATAGTCGTGGTGAGATATTTAGGAAATGAGGGTGAAATGGTGTTACGAATAGGTTCGCCGGTAAGTGCTTCAGGTTCTTCGCCAAAAGGTGAATTCGATTAGTGGATGGGATCGCCTTCTGCGCGTCTCCATTGATTAAGTCGACTATGAATCCATCAGATGAATTGGGGATGGATTATTGGTTGATTCATTCTGGTGCCGTTGCTTCCGGAGCTTAGATGACTATCCATTCTGAATTACTGTCGGGATAACTATCGGAATAGCTGTCGGAATCCGAGGGACTCAATCTAGTTGAGGGATTCATCTCGTACGATCAGATGAAGGATTTTCGATAAAAAAATAGATTATAGGATGTAGATTAATATCCTGCAATACATAATTTACATATACATATATAACACTAAAATTTCATAAGTTACGGAGGAATCTACGGAAGTTGTCAGGCAAAGTTACAGTAACAGATACGCTAAGATATGAAGTAGCAGATACGCTAAGATATAAATTTTGTCTATACACTGTTCATGCAGTCAATGCAGTAAAACGTGTCTAGACTAAGAGTGATAAGCAAGTGATTCTCTAAGAATGATAAGCAGGTAATTTTTGACACAAAATGATAAGCAAAACTTTTGACATGCGGACACGGTCGAAGTCCAGACTCACTAATGCATCCTAACGACTTATCAGTTAGACACACTAATGCAGACATGGTTCACTAAGACCATCGCTCTGATACCAACTGAAATAACCCATCCTAATCCATCCGGACGAAGTCCATATCGATTATAAACGATTAACAACAGTTGATTACATCGCGAGGTACTTGAACTCTATATGATACATTTTACAAACATTGCATTCGTTTTTGAAAAGACAATCCTTCATTACATCGACAGTTGATGGCATGCATATCATTTCATAATATATCAAACTATAATTGACTTAATAATAATCTTGATGAATTCAACGACTCGAATGCAACGTCCTTTGAAATATGCCATGAATGACTCCAAGTAATATCTATAAAATGAACAAATACACAGCGGAAGATTTCTTTCGTACCTGAGAATAAACATGCTTTCAAGTGTCAACCAAAAGGTTGGTGAGTTCATTAGTTTATCATAAATAATCATTTCATAATTTTAATAGACCACAAGATTTCATATTTCCATTTCTCATAAACATACGTCCCATACATAGAGATAAAAATATCATTCATATGGATTGAACACCTAGTAACTGAAATTCACAATATGTATATAAGAATATCCCCATCATTCCGGGATCCTCCTTCGGACATGATATAAATTTCGAAGTACTAAAGCATCCGGTACTTTGGATGGGGCTTGTTGGGCCCAATAGATCTATCTTTAGAGTTCGCGTCAATTAGGGTGTCTGTTTCCTAATTCTTAGATTACCAGACTTAATAAAAAGGGGCATATTCGATTTCGATCATTCAACCATATAATGTAGTTTCGATTACTTGTGTCTATTTCGTAAAACATTTATAAAAATTGCGCATGTATTCTCAGCCCAAAAATATAAAAGGGTAAAAAGGCAAATGAAATTCACGCATATAAATATTATAAAACAGTTAATAAAACATTTGCATGTATTCTCAGCCAAAAAATGTATATAAAAAGGGAATAATGAAACTCACCTAATGTATTTTGTAGTAAAAATACATACGACTATATTGAACAACTGAACAATGCAGGGTTGGCCTCGGATTCACGAACCTATATCATTTTTATATTTATTAATACACATAATTGTAACTGAATAAATATATATATAGATTTACTAGCTATATCCTTTTTAAATTAATATTATATATTTCATATATTCATTTGGTACATAAAATATTAAGTTTATGGTGTTATATGTATTATTTATATTTATATATCAATATCATATGGTTGTTAAAGTTGTATTTTGATAATACTAAATTAATACTTTAGGTGGTAACAATAATAATGATGATAATACTAATAAATATAATAATGTCAGTTATGATAATACTAATAATTTTTAATGATAGTACTAGTGATAATAATACAAGTTTTTATAACAATAATAATAATTATGTTATTATTATTAGTAATAACGATAGGTAATAAACATAGTCTCAATAAATAATAATACTAGCAATAATAACAATAATAATACTAATATTAATAACTACAATAATAATAGTCATATTAATAATGTTCATATTAATAATACTCATTATAATATAAATAATCATACTTGTAATGATAATAATAATAATAATTATGATTTTACTAATGATAATAATAACAGTAGTTTTAATAATAACTATGATATCTATAAAAAATACTTTTACTAATAATGATATTAATAATGATAATCATAATAATAATATTAATAATGATACTTAAGTTATATAGATATATTTATATTTTTATCTTTGTCACTTATAACTTAATTATAATTTTTAGTCATTTTTAATATAATATTCGTTTTCATAAAACTATCTTTTACTATACTTATTTTTATTTCATACAATAGATTTAGTCATACATTTGTTAAATTTACATTCATATAGTCACAAAGATATATCCCTAATATTTCAATATTAAATTCATAATCATAATCATAGTCAAAATAATAATAATAATAATAATAATAATAATAATAATAATAATAGTAGTAGTAGTAGTAGTCGTAGTAATAGTAATAATAATAATAATAATAATAATAATAATAATAATAATAATAATAATAATAAAAGTGTATACCCTTTAAAAAGCCTTTCTAAAAATAATTGCCAATGACGGAGCTCGAACTCGAGACCACTCGCTCACCAATAATACTCCAAAGCCACTCCTCCATTTTTTGTTTTTCTGTTAAATCTTGTAGCCCAACTATATTTAACCTGTCATTTAAATAATCTGGCCCGACATTTAATTTAATAATCACGGCCCAATCAATCGGTATTCGGCCCAACTGAAAGGAACTAATTCTCAGCCCAACTTCTCAATTCTGGCCCAGCAGACCAAAGCTTTTAACACAGCCAGCTTCTCTTGCTAAATAAAAAATATATATATTGTGGTTGCCTAGTTTCGAACCCAGGACCACTCGTTTCCCTCCAGCACCTTAAACCATTCAGCTGACCCATTGTTTCTGATTTATACTAGAAAGACCTGTTTATGAATTGTATCTAAACAAATTTTTACTACTCATTATAATATAATAATGATATTAACAATGATAATAATATTATTAGTAATAATAATCACAATCATAATAAAATGATATCAATAATATGTTTCTTAATCCTAATAATAATACTACTTATCATAATATTGTTGATAATATAATATTAATAATTTTAGTAATATAATAACTTATACCCAAATTCATATATATTTATATATATGTATATTGAATATATAAGGAATCATAATAACATTAATTATACAATTTGATATCTAATGTTAATGAAACATATGATAATAATAACAATAGATTTAATAATGATAAAAATACTAATATTAATAGTAATTTCACTATTATGATCAATATTTGTATCATAGATATTATCATATAGAGTATATATGAAAAATTATTATATATATACCTACATTTATATATATTCATATTTATAAACAATTGTTCCTGAATCGTCGGGAATAGTCAAAGGTTAAATGAGTCCTTGTAAGCAGTTCAAAGATTTTGAGACTCAACATTACAGACTTTGCTTATCGTGTCAGAAACATATAAAGGTTAAGTTTAAATTTAGTCAGAAATTCCCGGGTCGTCACACTTCGTTCGTTGCATTAATACACAACCGAGACCTTACTTTGAGGCGTCACAATATATCACAAAATCATCATTCCCTTCAGGTAATGACAATATAGGTGCTGTAGTTAACTTTTTCTTTAACAATTGAAATGCTTTCTCTTGTTCATCCTTCCATTCAAATTTCTTCCCTTTATGCGTTAATGCAGTCAAGGGTTTTGCTATTTTGGAAAAATCTTGGATGAATCTCCTGTAATAACCATCCAGCCCTAAAATTTGGCGTATGTGTTTTGGAGTTTTCGGGGTTTCCCACTTTTCAACGGTTTTAATCTTTGCTGGATCCACCTGAATACCTTCTTTGTTCACTATGTGACCGAGGAATTGAACTTCTTCCAACCAAAATGCACACTTTGAAAACTTAGCGTACAGTTTTTCTTTCCTCAATACTTCTAGCACTTTTCTCAAATGTTCTTCGTGCTCTTGATCATTCTTTGAGTAAATAAGTATGTCATCGATGAAAACAATGACAAACTTGTCAAGATATGGCCTACACACTCGATTCATGAGGTCCATGAACACAGCTGGTGCGTTAGTCAATCCAAACGGCATAACCATAAACTCGTAATGACCATAACGCATCCTAAAAGCAGTCTTCGGAATGTCATCCTCCTTCACCCGCATTTGGTGATATCTAGAACGTAAATCGATCTTCGAATAAACCGATGAGCCTTGTAGTTGATCAAATAAGTCGTTGATTCTCGCTAATGGGTAACGGTTCTTGATGGTAAGTTTTTTCAACTCTCAATAGTCGATACACAACCTGAATGTACCATCTTTCTTCTTGACAAACAGAACAGGAGCTCCCCATGGTGATGTACTTGGTCGAATGAAACCACGCTCTAAAAGTTCCTGTAACTGACTTTGTAATTCTTTCATTTCGCTGGGTGCGAGTCTGTATGGAGCACGAGCTATTGGTGCAGCTCCTGGTACAAGGTCTATTTGAAATTCAACGGATCGATGTGGGGGTAATCTCGGTAATTCTTTCGGAAATACATCGGGAAATTCTTTTGCGACGGGAACATCACTGATGTTCTTCTCTTCAGGTTTAACTTCCTCGATGTGTGCTAGAATGACGTAACAACCTTTTCTTATTAGTTTTTGCGCCTTCAAACTACTAATAAGATTTAATTTCGCGTTGTTCTTTTCTCCGTACACCATTAAAGATTTTCCTTTTTCACGCATAATGCGAATCGCATTTTTGTAACAAACAACCTCTGCTCTCACCTTTTTCAACCAGTCCATGCCAATTATTACATCAAAACTCCCTAACTCGACTGGTATTAAATCAATCTTAAACGTTTCATCCCCCAGTTTAATTTCTCTATCCCGACATATATTATCTGCTGAAATTAATTTACCGTTTACTAATTCGAGTAAAAATTTATTATCCAAAGGCGTCAGTGGGCAATTTAATTTAGCACAAAAATCTCTACTCATATAGCTTCTATCCGCACCCGAATCAAATAAAACATAAGCAGATTTATCGTCAATAAGAAACGTACCCGTAACAAGCTTCAGGTCTTCCAGTGCTTCTGCCGCATTAATATTGAAAACTCTTCCACAGCCCTGCCCATTAGTATTCCCCTGATTTGGGCAATTTCTAATAATGTGGCCCGGTTTTCCACATTTATAACAAACAGCGTTGGTATTACTTGCTCCGACACTATTCGTTCCGGCATTACTTGTTCCGACACTATTTGTTCCTTTAGTTCTGTTAAACCTTGGTCCGTAGACCTCACACTTTATCGCACTATGACCATTTCTTTTACACCTGTTGCAAAATGTCGTGCAAAACCCCGGGTGATTTTCTTCACACCTATGACATGGCTGATTTTGGTTTTTGTTGCCGTTGCTGTTATTGAGGTTGTTGTTGGGATTGTTATTGTTGTTGAAACGGTTGTTGTAGTTGTTGTTGTTGTTGGGACGTTTGTTTTAGTTATTGTTAGGATTGCGGTTATTGTTGCGATTGTTGTTGCGGTTGTTGGGATAGTTGTTGCGATTGTGGTTATAATTGTTACTGTTGTTGTACTGGTGACTCTTGTCACCGTTTTCCTCCCACTTCCTCTTGAGTTGTTTCGTGTTGGCTTCTTCGATCGCCTGCTCTTTAATTCTTCCCTCAATCTGATTTATGAGATAATGAGCCATTCGACTTGCCTTTTGTATGGAAGCGGGCTCATGTGAACTCACATCTTCTTGAATCCTTACTGGTAACCCTTTTACAAACGCGTCGATCTTCTCTTCTTAATCTTCGAATGCTCCCGGACATAATAGGCACAACTCTGTGAATCGTCGTTCATACGTGGTAATGTCGAACCCTTCTGTTCGTAACTCTCTAAGCTCTACCTTGAGCTTATTGACCTCATTTCTAGGACGGTATTGCTCGTTCATCAATTGCTTGAATGCCGACCACGGTAGTCCGTAAGCAACATTTTATCCTACCTGTTCCAGATAGGTGTTCCACCACGTTAACGCAGTACCTATGAAGGTATGCGTAGCGCACTTAACTTTGTCCTCTTCAGTACACTTACTTATGGAAAACACTGATTCGACCTTCTCGGTCCACCGTTTCAATCCAATTGGTCCTTCGGTTTCATCAAATTTCAAAGGTTTGCAGGCAGTGAATTCTTTGTAGGAGCATCCTACACGATTTCTTACGCCGTTAGCTGCATTGCTAGATTCAGAGTTATTGTTGGTATGTAGTGCAGCCTGTACTGCGGCTATATTTGCAGCAAGAAAGGTACGAAATTTCTCTTCGCTCATATTCATGGTGTATCGAGTAGTCGGTGCCATTTCCTTCAAAATAGCCAACTGAATAGAGTTAATCATACAGAATATTAAAAGTAGTCAATAGTATTTCGTAGCATAATATGAACTCATTTATAAAAGCTTTTTCTTCATATTAGCATTTTATAAGTTTAAATTCGGGTACTACCTACCCGTTAAGTTCATACTTAGTAGCTATTATACAATTCAACTACTACAATTCTATATGAAAAACTGATTATAATAATATATCACATTCAAATATTCTTCAAACTTACAATTCCGCTATATTACATATAACATGAAATATAGCACACTTTGATACAAGACAGTTTTGAAGATAAATCTAGTTAATACGCAAGTCGTTCAGCAAAGACAATAAAAACACGCAATTTATAAGTCCAGAAACAAGTCATGCATTCTGGTTTTACTAAGATGACTTCCCATCCTTGATCTTGTGGGAAGTAACCGTTATGACCGTTGGCTAGACAACATGTTGTAATGTCGTCAAAAGGATGAGGGTTACGTAATGCCCAACAGCCTCGTAACAATCTAAAAACCTTGTTTCTTACCCCAACTACTGAGTCCGTCACTTGTGAGAATGTTTCATTTAATAGTTGTAATCCGATGTTCTTTTTCTCACTTTGGTGAGAAGCGAACATCACTAACCCGTAAGCATAACATGCTTCTTTATGTTGCATGTTAGAAGCTCTTTCTAATTCACGAAATCCTATGTTGGGATATGTTGAGTCAAAATAGGTTCTTAACCCGTAGTGAAAAATTGCATTTGGGTTCCCCGCATTTAACGCTTTAAAGAAAACACGGCATAACTTACGGTCTCCCCAATGTGATATACCACACCTATCAAAGGAAAACCTTTTATAAACTAAGGCATTTCTGGAAAGTCTTTCAAATGTTTGACAAGTTAATTTCGCCATAACTAATTGTGCCGATGAATTCTGACCGACTCTAGATAAGATTTCATCAATCATATCCCCTAGTAGGTCTTCTAAAATATTTGGTCGTCTATCCTTAACGTCCATTTTGTGTTTTTATACTGTAAAAATAGACGAGGGTCAGATTCATAAAAGATAATTAACAAACAATACAAGAAATTTTTACATTTATCATAAAAGCACAAGCACACTATATTACATATATTACACAACATGATTACAACTCTTTAATCCGACTCACTCGTTTCTTCTTTTTCGGACTTGGTTCATTTTGCTAATTTCATAGGGATATATGGTGCTCCCCTAATACGAGCTGTCATTTTCCACAATGGTTTAGAAAAACCTGGTGGTTTAGAGGTTCCCGGGTTATTGTTACAATTTAGGAAATACGGATGTTGCCGATACATATAAAGTTCATCGGGGTTGGAATCAGGTTTCTCTATTTTTACACCTTTTCTCTTATTATTTTCTTTTGATTTATTAAATTGGGTCGAGGTAATTTCTATAACATCATCGGAATCCTCATCGGGATCCGATTCATCGAAAAATTAGTAATCTTCCCAATATTTTGCTTTCTCGGCGGAAACACCATTGACCATTATTATCTTTGGTTCGTTGGCTAAGGATTTTTTTTTATTTAATCGATTTACTATAGGTATCATTATTTCTTCCTCCGGAACCTCTTCTTCTTCCGGTTCCTCCTCTTCCGGTTCCTCCTCTTCTAGTTCCTCCTCTTCCGGTTCCTCTTCGGGAATTTGTGAATCTTTCCAAAATATATTCGACTCTTAATTATTATTAGGTGAGTCAATGGGATTTGTACTAGAGGTAGACATCTATCACACAATATTAAACACGTTAAGAGATTAATATATCACATAATATTTACATGTTACAATTTGTAGTTTCCAACAAAAAATATTAAGCAATCATTTTTAAAGAAAACACGGTCGAAGTCCAGACTCACTAATGCATCCTAACAAACTCGATAAGACATACTAATGCAAATTTTCTGGTTCTCTAAGATCAATGCTCGGATACCAACTGAAATGTCCCGTTCATATCGATTATAAACGTTTCATATTAATTGATCTCTTTGCGAGGTTTTGACCTCTATATGAGACGTTTTTCAAAGACTGCATTCGTTTTTAAAACAAACCATAACCTTTATTTTATCGACAAGGTTAAAAAGACACCACCTAGATTATCAAGAAATGATAATCTAAAAATATCACACTTACACACTACCAATACATATTGGTTTACAATATTAATATGTTACAACAAAGTAAATCTCGAATGCAGTTTTAAACAATATTATACAATCATGCTGACACCGAATCTTGTTCATATTTTAGCATGCAATAGCGGAAGCTCTTAATAATCACATGAGAATAAACATGCTTTAAACGTCAACAAAAATGTTCGTGAGTTATAGGTTTAACCTATATATTTATCAAATCGTAATAATAGACCACAAGATTTCATATTTCAATATACATCCCATACATAGAGATAAAAATCATTCATATGGTGAACACCTGGTAACCGACATTAACAAGATGCATATAATAATATCCCCTATCATTCCGGGAAATCCATCGGACATGATAAAAAATGAATTCGAATTACTAAAGCATCCGGTACTTTGGATGGGGATTCGTTAGGCCCAATAGATCTATCTTTAGGATTAGCATCAATTAGTAGATCGGTTTACTAATTCTTAGGCTACCAAGCAAAAGGGGCATATTCAGCTTCGATCATTCACCCATATAATGTAGTTTCAATTACTTGTGTCTATTTCGTAAAATATTTATAAAACTGCATGTATTCTCATCCCAAAAATATTAGATTTTAAAAGTGGGACTATAACTCACTTTCACAGATTTTTACTTCGTCGGGAAGTAAGACTTGGCCACTGGTCGATTCACGAACCTATAACAAATATGTACATATATATCAAAGTATATTCAAAATATATTTACAACATTTTTATTACGTTTTAATGATTTTTAGTTTATTAAGTCAGCTGTCCTTGTTAGTAACCTACAACTAGTTGTCCACAGTTAGATGTACAGAAATAAATCGATATATATATATATTATCTTGAATCAATCCATGACCCAGTGTATACAGTCTCTGGCTAGATCACAACTCAAAGTATATATATTTTTGGAATAAACCTCAACCCTGTATAGCTAACTCAAACATTACTGCATATAGAGTGTCTATGGTTGTTCCAAATAATATATATACATGGGTCGATATGATATGTCAAAACATTTGTATACGTGTCTATGGTATCCCAAGATTACATAATATATTAGAATATATGTATTATACAATATAAGTTAGCTAAGATATGATTAATATAGATTTGTTACCAATTTTCACTTAGCTACAACAAGCAAAATTATCCAATCTTGTTTTACCCATAACTTCTTCGTTTTAAATCCGTTTTGAGTGATTCAAGTTGCTATGGTTTCATATTGAACTTAAGTTTATGAATATAAACAGAAAAAGTATAAGTTTATAGTCGGAAATACAGGTTACAATTCAATATTATAAGAGATAGTCATTTCAGTCGAAAGAACGACGTCTTGATGACCATTTTGAAAAACATACTTCCACTTTGAGTTTAACCATGATTTTTGGATATAGTTTCATGTTCATAAGAAAAATCATTTTCCCTGAAGAACAACATTTAAATCAAAGTTTATCATAGTTTTTAATTAACTAACCCAAAACAGCCTGCGGTGATACTACGACGGCGTATATCCGATTTTACGGTGTTTTTCGTGTTTTAAGGTTTTAAATCATTAAGTTAGCATATCATATAGACATAGGACATGTGTCTAGTTGATTTTAAAAGTCAAGTTAGAAGGATTAACTTTTGTTTGCGAACAAGTTTAGAATTAACTAAACTATGTTCTAGTGATTACAAATTTAAACCTTCGAATAAGATAGTTTTATATATATGATTCGAATGATATTATGAACATCATGAAATGTCCCATTCATATTGATTATAAACGTTCCATATTAATTGATTTCGTTGCGAGGTTTTGACCTCTATATGAGACGTTTTTCAAAGACTGCATTCGTTTTTAAAATAAACCATAACCTTTATTTTATCGACAAGGTTTAAAGGACACCACCTAGATTATCAGAAATGATAATCTAAAAATATCACACTTACACACTACCAATACATATTGGTTTACAATATTAATATGTTACAGCAAAGTAAATTTTGAATGCAGTTTTAAACAATATTATACAAGCATGCTGACTCCAAATCTTGTCCATATATTAGCATGCAACAGCGGAAGCTCTTAATAATCACCTGAGAATAAACATGCTTTAAACGTCAACAAAAATATTGGTGAGCTATAGGTTTAACCTATATATTTATCAAATCGTAATAATAGACCACAAGATTTCATATTTCAATATACATCCCATACAAAGAGATAAAAATCATTCATATGGTGAACACCTGGTAACCGACCTTAACAAGATGCATATAGAATATCCCCTATCATTCCGGGACTCCCTTCAGACATGATAAATTCGAAGTACTAAAGCATCCGGTACTTTGGATGGGGCTCATTGGGCCCAATAGATCTATCTTTAGGATTCGCATCAATTAGGGTGTCTGTTCCCTAATTCTTAGATTACCAGACTAAAAAGGGGCATATTCGGTTTAATAATCCAGCCATAGAATGTAGTTTCATTTACTTATGTCTATTTTGTAAAACATTTATAAAACTACATGTATTCTCATCCCAAAATATTAGATTTTAAAAGTGGGACTATAACTCACTTTCACAGATTTTTACTTCGTCGGGAAGTAAAACTTGGCCACTGGTCGATTCATGAACCTATAACAAATATGTACATATATATCAAAGTATGTTCAAAATATATTTACGACATTTTTAATACGTTTTAATGTTTTAAGTTTATTAAGTCAGCTGTCCTCGTTAGTAACCTACAACTAGTTGTCCATAGTTAGATGTAGAGAAATAAATATATATTATCTTGACCCAATCCACGACCCAGTGTATACACGTCTCAGGCTAGATCACAACTCAAAGTATATATATTTTTGGAATCAACCTCAACCCTGTATAGCTAACTCCAACATTACTGCATATAGAGTGTCTATGGTTGTTCCAAATAATATATATAGATGGGTCGATATGATATATCAAAACATTTGCATACGTGTCTATGGTATCCCATGATTACGTAATATATTAGAATACATGTATAATACAATATAAGTTAGCTAGGATATGATTAATATAGATTTGTTACAATATTTCCCGTAGCTACAACAATAAAAAAACCAATTTTGTTTTACCCATAACTTCTTTGTTTTAAATCCGTTTTGAGTGAATCAAATTGCTATGGTTTCATATTGAAATATAAGTTACAAGTCGTTTTTGTAATAGGTAGTCATTTCAGTCGAAAGAACGACGTCTTGATGACTATTTTGAAAAACATACTTCCACTTTGAGTTTAACCATGATTTTTAGATATAGTTTCATGTTCATAAGAAAAATTATTTTCCTAGAAGAACAAATTTTAAATCAAAGTTTATCATAGTTTTTAATTATCAAACCCAAAATAGCCCGCGGTGTTACTACGACGGCGTATATCCGGTTTTACGGTGTTTTTCGTGTTTTTCGGTTTTAAATCATTAAGTTAGCATATCATATAGATATAGAACATGTGTTTAGTTGATTTTAAAAGTAAAGTTAGAAGGATTTACTTTTGTTTGCGAACAAGTTTAGAATTAACTAAACTATGTTCTAGTGATTTCAAGTTTAAACCTTCGAATAAGGTAGTTATATATATATGAATCGAATGATGTTATGAACATCATTACTACCTTGAGTTTTATGGATAAACCTACTGGAAATGAGAAATATAGATCTAGCTTCAAAGGATCCTTGGATGGCTTGAAAGTTCTTGAAGCAGAATCATGACACGAAAACAAGTTCCAGTAAGATTTCCACTCGAAATAAGATTGTTATAGTTATAGAAATTGAATCAAAGTTTGAATATGAGTATTACCTTGTATTAGAAAGATATCTTACTGTAAAGAAGAAAGATTTCTTAAGGTTGGATGATCACTTTGCAAGATTGGAAGTAAGCTAGCAAGCTTGGAAGTATTCTTGATTTTATGAAACTATAACTTATAGAATTTATGAAGAACACTTAGAACTTGAAGATAGAACTTGAGAGAGATCAATTAGATGAAGAAAATTAAATAATTAAAGTGTTTTTAGGTGTTTTTGGTCGTTGGTATATGGATTAGATATAAAGGATGTGTAATTTTGTTTACTTGTAAATAAGTCATGAATGATTACTAATATTTTTGTAATTTTATGAGATATTTCATGCTAGTTGCCAAATGATGGTTCCCACATGTGTTAGGTGACTCACATGGGCTGCTAAGAGCTAATCATTAGAGTGTATATACCAATAGTATATACATCTAAAAGCTGTGTATTATACGAGTACGAATACGGGTGCATACGAGTAGAATTGTTGATGAAACTGAACGAGGATGTAATTTTAAGCATTTTTGTTAAGTATAAGTATTTTGATAAGTGTCTTGAAGTCTTTCAAAAGTTTATATATACATATTAAAACACTACATGTATATACATTTTAACTGAGTCGTTAAATCATCGTTAGTCGTTACATGTAAATGTTATTTTGAAGCCTTTAGGTTAACGATCCTGTTAAGTGTTGTTAACCCATTGTTTATTATATCAAATGAGATGTTAAATTATTACATTATCATGATATTATGATGTATTAATATATCTTAATATGATATATATACAATTAAATGACGTTACAACGATAATCGTTACATATATGCCTCGTTTCGAAATCCTTAAGTTAGTAGTCTTGTTTTTACATATGTAGTTCATTGTTAATATACTTAATGATATGTTTACTTATCATAATACCATGTTAACTATATATATATATATATATATATATATATATATAACGTCATATAGTTTTTACAAGTTTTAACGTTCGTGAATCACCGGTCAACTTGGGTGGTCAATTGTCTATATGAAATCTATTTCACTTAATCAAGTCTTAACAAGTTTGATTGATTAACATGTTGGAAACACCTAATCATGTAAATAACAATTTCATTTAATATATATAAACATGGAAAAGTTTGGGTCACTACAGTACCTACCCGTTAAATAAATTACGTCCCGAAATTTTAAGCAGTTAGAGGTGTTGACGTATCTTCTGGAAATAAGTGCGGGTATTTCTTCTTCATATGATCTTCTCGTTCCCAGGTGAACTCGGGTCCTCTATGAGCATTCCATCGAACCTTAACAATTGGTATTTTATTTTGCTTAAGTCTTTTAACCTCACGATCCATTATTTCGACGGGTTCTTCGATGAATTGATGTTTTTCGTTAATTTGGATTTCGTCTAACGGAATAGTGAGATCTTCTTTAGCAAAACATTTCTCCAAATTCGAGACGTGGAAAGTGTTATGTACAGCCGCGAGTTGTTGAGGTAACTCAAGTCGGTAAGCTACTGGTCCGACACGATCAATAATCTTGAATGGTCCAATATACCTTGGATTTAATTTCCCTCGTTTACCATATCGAACAACACCTTTCCAAGGTGCAAATTTAAGCATGACCATCTCTCCAATTTCAAATTCTATATCTTTTCTTTTAATGTCAGCGTAGCTCTTTTGTCGACTTTGGGTGGTTTTTAACCGTTGTTGAATTTAGATGATCTTCTCGGTAGTTTCTTGTATTATCTCCGGACCCGTAATCTGTCTATCCCCCACTTCACTCCAACAAATTGGAGATCTGCACTTTCTACCATAAAGTGCTTCAAACGGCGCCATCTCAATGCTTGAATGATAGCTATTGTTGTAGGAAAATTCTGCTAATGGTAGATGTCAATCCCAACTGTTTTCGAAATCAATAACATATGCTCATAGCATGTCTTCAAGCGTTTGTATCGTCCTTTTGCTCTGCCCATCAGTTTGTGGATGATAGGCAGTACTCATGTCTTAACGAGTTCCTAATGCTTGCTATAATGTCTGCCAGAATCCTGAAATAAATCTGCCATCCCTATCAGAGATAATAGAGATTGGTATTCCATGTCTGGAGACGACTTCCTTCAAATACAGTCGTGCTAACTTCTCCATCTTGTCATCTTCTCTTATTGGCAGGAAGTGTGCTGATTTGGTGAGACGATCAACTATTACCCAAATAGTATCAAAACCACTTGCGGTCCTTGGCAATTTAGTGATGAAATCCATGGTAATGTTTTCCCATTTCCATTCCGGGATTTCGGGTTGTTGAAGTAGACCTGATGGTTTCTGATGCTCAGCTTTGACCTTAGAATACGTCAAACATTCTCCTACGTATTTAGCAACATCGACTTTCATACCCGGCCACCAAAAATGTTTCTTGAGATCCTTGTACATCTTCTCCGTTCCAGGATGTATTGAGTATCTGGTTTTATGAGCTTCTCTAAGTACCATTTCTCTCATATCTCCAAATTTTGGTACCCAAATCCTTTCTGCCCTATACCGGGTTCTGTCTTCCCGTATATTAAGATGCTTCTCCGATCCTTTGGGTATTTCATCCTTTAAATTTCCCTATTTTAAAACTCCTTGTTGCGCCTCCTTTATTTGAGTAGTAAGGTTATTGTGAATCATTATATTCATAGCTTTTACTCAAATAGGTTCTCTGTCCTTTCTGCTCAAGGGGTCAGCTACCACATTTGCCTTCCCCGGGTGGTAACGAATCTCAAAGTCGTAATCATTCAATAATTCAATCCATCTGCGCTGCCTCATGTTCAGTTGTTTCTGATTAAATATGTGTTGAAGACTTTTGTGGTCGGTATATATAATACTTTTGACCCCATATAAGTAGTGCCTCCAAGTCTTTAATGCAAAAACAACCGCGCCTAATTCCAAATCATGCGTCGTATAATTCTGCTCGTGAATCTTCAATTGTCTAGACGCATAAGCAATTACCTTCGTTCGTTGCATTAATACACAACCGAGACCTTGCTTTGAAGCGTCACAATATATCATAAAATCATCATTCCCTTCAGGTAATGATAATATAGGTACCGTAGTTAACTTTTTCTTTAACAATTGAAACGCTTTCTCTTGTTCATCCTTCCATTCAAATTTCCTCCCTTTATGTGTTAATGCAGTCAAGGGTTTTGCTATTCTGGAAAAATCTTGGATGAACCTTCTGTAGTAACCAGCTAGTCCTAAAAATTGGCGTATATGCTTCGGAGTTTTCGGGGTTTCCCACTTTTCAACAGTTTCAATCTTTGTTGGATCTACCTGAATACCCTCTTTGTTCACTATATGACCGAGGAATTGAACTTCTTCCAACCAAAATGCACACTTTGAAAACTTAGCGTACAATTTTTCTTTTCTTAAAAACTCTAGCACTTTTCTCAAATGTTCTTCATGCCCTTGGTCATTCTTTGAGTAAATAAGTATGTCATCGATGAAAACAATGACAAACTTGTCAAGGTATGGTCCACACACTCGGTTCATGAGGTCCATGAACACAGCTGGTGCATTAGTCAACCCAAACGGCATAACCATAAACTCGTAATGACCGTAACGCGTCCTAAAAGCAGTCTTTAGAATATCATCCTCCTTCACCCGCATTTGATGATACCCAGAACGTAAATCAATCTTCGAATAAACTGACGAGCCTTGTAGTTGATCAAATAAGTCATCGATTCTCGGTAGTGGGTAGCGGTTCTTGATGGTAAGTTTGTTCAACTCTAGGTAGTCGATACATAACCTAAATGTACCATCCTTCTTCTTGACAAACAAAACAGGAGCTCCCCATGGTGATGTGCTTGGTCGAATGAAACCACGCTCTAAAAGTTCTTGTAATTGGCTCTGAAGTTCCTTCATTTCGCTGGGTGCGAGTCTGTATGGAGCACGAGCTATTGGTGCAGCTCCCGGTACAAGGTCTATTTGAAATTCAACAGATCGGTGTGGAGGTAGTCCCGGTAATTCTTTCGGAAATACATCGGGAAATTCTTTTGCGACGGGAACATCATTGATGTTCTTTTCTTCGGTTTGTACTTTCTCGACATGTGCTAAAATGGCACAGCAACCTTTTCTTATTAGCTTTTGCGCCTTCAAATTACTAATAAGATTTAGCTTCGCGTTGCTGTTTTCTCCGTACACCATTAAGGGTTTTCCTTCTTCTCGTACAATGCGAATTGCATTTTTGTAACATACGATCTCTGCTCTCTCCTTTTTCAACCAGTCCATGCCAATTATCACATCAAAACTCCCTAACTCTACTGGTATCAAATCAATCTTAAACATTTCGCTAACCAGTTTAATTTCTCGATTCCGACATATTTTATCTGCCGAAATTAATTTACCGTTTGCTAATTCGACTAAAAATTTATTATTCATAGGCGTCAATGGACCACTTAATTTAGCACAAAAATCTCTACTCATATAGCTTCTATCCGCACCCGAATCAAATAAAACATAAGCAGGTTTTTCATCAATAAGAAACGTACCCGTAACAAGCTCCGGGTCTTCCTGCGCTTCTACCGCATTAATATTGAAAACTCTTCCGTGGCCTTGCCCATTAGTATTCCCTTGGTTTGGGCAATTTCTAATAATGTGGCCCGGTTTTCCACATTTATAACAAACTACGTCGGCATTATTTGTTCTGACCTTATTTGTTTCTTTATTTTTGTTGTTCTTTGGTCCGTAAACCTCACATTTTGCCGCGCCATGACCACTTCTCTTACACTTGGTGCAAACTGTTGTGCAAAACGCATTCGGATGGTACTCTGCACACCTGAAGCATGGTTGTTTCTGTTGTTGGTTGTTATTGAGGTTGTTGTTGGGATTGTTATTGTTGTTAAAACGATTGTTGTAGTAGTTGTTGTTGTTGTTGTTATTGGGACGTTTGTTATAGTTATTGTTAGGATTGCTGTTATTGTTGCGATTGTTGTTGCGGTTGTGGTTGCAATTGTTATTGTTGTTGTATTGGTGACCCTTGTCACTGGTTTCTTCCCACTTTCTCTTGAGTTGTTTCGTGTTAGCTTCTCCAGCCTCCTGCTCTTTAATTCTTCCCTCAATCTGATTTATGAGTTTATGAGCCATTCGACTTGCCTTCTGTATGGAAGCGGGCTCGTGTGAACTCACATCTTCTTGAATCCTTACTGGTAACCCTTTTACAAACGCGTCGATCTTCTCTTCTTCATCTTCGAACGCTCCCGGACACAATAGGCACAACTCTGTGAATCGTCGTTCATATGTGGTAACGTCCAACCCTTATGTTCGCAACTCTCTAAGTTCTGCCTTGAGCTTATTGACTTCATTTCTAGGACGGTACTGCTCGTTCATCAATTGCTTGAATGCCGACCACGGTAGTTCGTAAGCAGCATTTTGTCCTACCTGTCCAAGATAGGTGTTCCACCACGTTAACGCAGTACCTGTGAAGGTATGCGTAGCGTACTTAACTTTGTCCTCTTCAGTACACATACTTATGGCAAACACCGATTCGACTTTCTCGGCCCACCGTTTCAATCCAATTGGTCCTTCGGTTCCATCAAATTCCAAAGGTTTGCAGGCAGTGAATTCTTTGTAGGAGCATCCTACACGATTTCTTGTGGAATTAGTTCCACTGCTAGATCCAGAGTTATTGTTATTTTTCATCGCAGCCTGCACTGTGGCTATGTTCGCAGCAAGGAAAACACGGAAGTCTTCCTCACTCATGTTCAAGTTCTGACGAGTCGCCGGTGCTATTTCCTTCAAAAATAGTCAAAAGAATTGAGTTAATCATATAGAATTTAAGAGTAGCCAATAGTATTTCGTAGCATAATATGAACTCATTTATAAAAGTTTTTTCTTCATATTAGCATTTTATAGTTTTAATTCGGGTAGTACCTACCCCTTAAGTTCATACTTAGTAGCTATTATACAATTCAACTACTACGATTCTATATGAAAAACTTATTACAATAATATTTCACGTTCAAACTTTTATACAAAGATTTACAAACTTACAATACCACTATTATACATATAGGATGAAATATAGCACATAATATCTTTGCTACTCGGCAGCTATAAAGGCAATTCTAGTTAATACGCAAGTTGTTCAGCAAAAGAAATAAAGACACGTAATTCATAAGTCCAGAAACAAGTCATGCATTCTGGTTTTACTAAGACGACTTCCCATCCTTGGTCTTGTGGAAAATAACCGTTATGACCATTGGCTAGGCAGCATGTTGTAATGTCGTAAAAAGGACGAGGGTTTCGTAATGTCCAATAGCCTCGTAATAATCTAAAAACCTTGTTTCTCACCCCAACTACTGAATCCGTCACTTGTGGGAAGG
This sequence comes from Rutidosis leptorrhynchoides, assembly GCF_046630445.1. NCBI lineage: Eukaryota > Viridiplantae > Streptophyta > Magnoliopsida > Asterales > Asteraceae > Rutidosis > Rutidosis leptorrhynchoides. Next base: position 73,683,995 of record NC_092336.1, on the reverse strand, counting down.
TTTTATTTAAAAGTATAACATGCTTCTTTATGTTGCATGTTAGAAGCTCTTTCTAACTCATGAAATCATATGTTGAGATATGTTGAGTCAAAATAGGTTCTTAACCCGTAGCGTAAAATTGCATTTGGGTTCCCCGCATTTAACGCTTTAAAGAAAACACGGCGTAACTTACGGTCTCCCCAATGTGATATACCCCCCACCTATCAAAGGAAAGCCTTTTATAAACTAAGGCATTTCTGGAAAGTCTTTCAAATGTTTGACAAGTTAATTTCGCCATAACTAAATGTGCTGATGAATTCTGACCGACTCTAGACAAGATTTCCTCAATCATATCCTCTGGTAGGTCTTCTAAAATATTCGGTTGTCTACCCTTAACTTCCATTTTGTTTTTATACTATAAAATAGACAAGAATTAGATTCGTAAAAGATAATTAACAAACAATACAAGCTATTTTTACATGGAACATAAAAGTACAAGCACACTACAATACATATAATACACAACATGATTACAACCCTCTAATCTGAATCACTGGTTTCTTCTTCTTCGGACTTGGTTCATTTTCCTAATTTTTTAGGGATATATGGTGTTCCTCTAATACAAGCCGTCGTTTTCCACAAAGGTTTAGAAAAACCTGGTGGTTTAGAGATTCCCGGGTTATTGTTACAATTTAGGAAATACGGACGTTGCCGATACATATAAAGTTCATCGGGGTTGGAATCAGGTTTCTCTATTTTTATACCTTTTCCCTTATTATTTCCTTTTGCTTTATTAAATTGGTCGAGGTAATTTCTATAACATCATCGAAATCCTCATCGGGATCCGATTCATCAGAAAATTGGTAATCTTCCCAATATTTTGCTTCCTCGGCTGAAACACCATTGACCATTATTAACTTTGGTCCGTTGGTTGAGGATTTTCTTTTATTTAATCGAATTACTGTTGGTATCAATATTTCTTCCTCCGGAACCTCTTCTTCTTCCGGTTCCTCCTCTTCCGGTTCCTCCTCTTCCGGTTCCTCCTCTTCCGGTTCCTCCTCTTCCGGTTCCTCCTCGAGAATTTGTGAGTCTTCCCAAAATATATTTGACTCTTCATTATTATTAGGTGAATCGATGGGATTTGTACTAGTGGTAGACATCTATCACACAATATCAAACACATTAAGAGGTTAATATATCACATGATATTTACATGTTAATAATATATAGTTTCCAACAAAAGTGTTAAGCAATCGTTTTTAAAGAAAACACGGTCGAAGTCTAGAATCACTAATGTATCATAACAAACTCGATAAGACACACTAATGCAAATTTCTGGTTCTCTAACCAACGCTCGGATACCAACTGAAATGTCCCGTTCATATTTATTATAAACGTTTCATATTAATTGATTTCGTTGCGAGGTTTTGACCTCTATATGAGACGTTTTTCAAAGACTGCATTCGTTTTTAAAATAAACCATAACCATTATTTTATCGACAAGGTTTAAAGGACACCACCTAGATTATCAGAAATGATAATCTAAAAATATCACACATACACACTACCAATACATATTGGTTTACAATATTAATATGTTACAACAAAGTAAATCTCGAATGCAGTTTTAAACAATATTATACAAGCATGCTGACTCCAAATCTTGTCCATATATTAGCATGCAATAGCGGAAGCTCTTAATAATCACCTGAGAATAAACATGCTTTAAACGTCAACAAAAATATTGGTAAGTTATAGGTTTAACCTATATATTTATCAAATCGTAATAATAGACCACAAGATTTCATATTTCAATATACATCCCATACATAGAGATAAAAATCATTCATATGGTGAACACCTGGTAACCGACCTTAACAAGATGCATATAGAATATCCCCTATCATTCCGGGACTCCCTTCGGACATGATGAATTCGAAGTACTAAAGCATCCGGTACTTTGGATGGGGCTCGTTGGGCCCAATAGATCTATCTTTAGTATTCGCATCAATTAGGGTGTCTGTTCCCTAATTCTTAGATTACCAGACTAAAAAGGGGCATATTTGGTTTAATAATCCAGCCATAGAATGTAGTTTCATTTACTTGTGTCTATTTTGTAAAACATTTATAAAACTGCATGTATTCTCATCCCAAAATATTAGATTTTAAAAGTGGGACCATAACTCACTTTCACAGATTTTTACTTCGTCGGGAAGTAAGACTTGGCCACTGGTCGATTCACGAACCTATAACAAATATGTACATATATATCAAAGTATGTTCAAAATATATTTACAACATTTTTAATACGTTTTAATGTTTTAAGTTTACTAAGTCAGCTGTCCTCGTTAGTAACCTACAACTAGTTGTCCATAGTTAGATGTACAGAAATAAATCGATATATATTATCTTGACCCAATCCACGACCCAGTGTATACACGTCTCAGGCTAGATCACAACTCAAAGTATATATATTTTTGGAATCAACCTCAACCCTGTATAGCTAACTCCAACATTACTGCATATAGAGTGTCTATGGTTGTTCCAAATAATAATATATATAGATGGGTCGATATGATATGTCAAAACATTTGCATACGTGTCTATGGTATCCCATGATTACATAATATATTAGAATACATGTATAATACAATATAAGTTAGCTAGGATATGATTAATATAGATTTGTTACAATATTTCCCGTAGCTACAACAATCAAAAAAATATCCAATCTTGTTTTACCCATAACTTTTTCGTTTTAAATCCGTTTTGAGTGAATCAAATTGCTATGGTTTCATATTGAACTATATTTTATGAATCTAAATAGAAAAAGTATAGTTTTATAGTCAGAAATATAAGTTACAAGTTGTTTTTGTAATAGGTAGTTATTTCAGTCAAAAGAACGACGTCTTGATGACTATTTTGAAAAACATACTTCCACTTTGAGTTTAACCATGATTTTTGGATATAGTTTCATGTTCATAAGAAAAATCATTTTTCCAGAAGAACAACTTTTAAATCAAAGTTTATCATAGTTTTTAATTATCAAACCCAAAACAGCCCGCGGTGTTACTACGACGGCGTATATCCGGTTTTACGGTGTTTTTCGTGTTTTCCGGTTTTAAATCATTAAGTTAGCATATCATATAGATATAGAACATATGTTTAGTTTATTTTAAAAGTCAAGTTAGAAGGATTTACTTTTGTTTGCGAACAAGTTTAGAATTAACTAAACTATGTTCTAGTGATTTCAAGTTTAAACCTTCGAATAAGGTAGTTTTATATATATGAATCGAATGATGTTATGAACATCATTACTATCTCAGGTTTTATGGATAAACCTACTGGAAATGAGAAATATAGATCTAGCTTCAAAGGATCCTTGGATGGCTTGAAAGTTCTTGAAGCAGAATCATGACACGAAAACAAGTTCAAGTAAGATTTCCACTCGAAATAAGATTGTTATAGTTATAGAAATTGAATCAAAGTTTGAATATGAGTATTACCTTGTATTAGAAAGATATCTTACTGTAAATAAGAAAGATTTCTTGATGTTGGATGATCACTTTACAAGATTGGAAGTAAGCTGGCAAACTTGGAAGTATTCTTGATTTTATGAAACTAGAACTTATAGAATTTATGAAGAACACTTAGAACTTGAAGATAGAACTTGAGAGAGATTAATTAGATGAAGAAAATTGAAGAATGAAAGTGTTTGTAGGTGTTTTTGGTCGTTGGTATATGGATTAGATATAAAGGATGTGTAATTTTGTTTACTTGTAAATAAGTCATGAATGATTACTAATATTTTTGTAATTTTATGAGTGTAACAACCCAACCCGTTAACCAACCAATTACGCGGAATTTTTTTTTTTTTGCTGGAACAGCACATGGCGCGGCGCGCCATATGGCCGCGCGGCGCGCCAAACTGGCCTCTCCAAAAAGTCATGAAATGCGAAAATGTTTGACCACTTCCCGACGTATTTAGACAAAACGCTTTTCACAACCTATTCATATATGAAAAACTAACACGTTCCATTCATAAAATAAGTTTTACGAGGCCGGGCCCACATCGGCCGTTTTACGACTTTCATACGAAAATACAAGTTTTCAATCACACGACTATTAACACAAAATAAAGCCGAGCATGGCGATTGGGGATACGCTACCCAATCCTAATCAATCCAAAAGCAAGCCTTCTAAAGCAACTACGCGAGTCCACTAGTCCCACGCTTACCCGAGCCACCGCATCCATGCAAATCTATAAAAAGGTAAACAACGAGAGGGTAAGCTAACACTTAGTGAGTGAGAATATACTACATACATATATATGCATAAAATGGACACGCCACACAAAACCAAATACCGCATACCGGAGCATCTAAGCATAAAGGCAAGCTAGTCTAAGCATACCGTAGGATCACTAAGCAACGAGCTAAAGATATATCAACAAAATATAAGTTCACCAGCAACGATGTGAACAATGCCAATAAGCTACACTCGGAGGGTTAGCTACATCACGACAATACAACATTATACGTATTCAATATTTAACATGCTAACAATATCCAACAACATAATATGATACATCACAACATATACATAAACAACTATATGGTTAACCATAAACGTGTCATGGTGCTACCGGCTCCGTGGTTCACATCGTACGCAATGCTATAACGCTACCGGCTCCGTGGTTCACATCACTATGCATTTGAGTCATACTCTTTTATAGTGCTACCGGCTCCGTGGTTCACACTTTGGGGCTACCGGCTCCGTGGTTCACACCTCATTTTATAGTGCTACCGGCTCCATGGTTCACATCTCAAACATGCACTATGATGCTACCGGCACCGTGGTTCACATCATAGCACATTCACACACACACACTATGGCATTCCCGGCTCCGTGGGTCACACCATAGCTTACAAATAAATATACCATATACATACATGTATAATTACTCCACTCATAATATTAACCCTTCGCCATTGGGGTTATATAATCCACATCACATGCCCATGTGATAACGTACACACAAAGTGTGCACCTCGCCGAAGGTGGTCAACCAAAACGCACAACCGTGCCAATTGGACCTATACACAAGTCCATCAAATCCACCTATATGTGAAGTGAGCTCTATAACCGAGAACCACTTCACCCGACCCGCACCCATCCTACACATACATATGCATATAGGATATTAACACTCACCTTGTCGCCTTGAAGAATGCCACCGAATAATCCGCAACTCGTCAATGGAAAGTACCTATTCCATTTTCACAAATACATCAACACACTTAGAGTGGATTTACAAACCAACCCAAAATAACACTTAGTGCAATTTCGACCCAAATGCACTTCCAAGCACAACCGTGCCCAAGCTAACCAATTATCACTAACACAAGTGAGAATGGTCCTAATATGCCAATTAAACCCGAACACAAGTGTTAAACACCTATCGTTCTCAAAATCGCCCATAAACCCTAATTTTGACCCATAAAGTCAAAAATCACACCAATTCCAAGTTTTGACACCAAAACATATTTAACCCGGTTTTATACTTCAACTTAATCCATTTTAAGTTTATAAACCTTATTAAATCGACAATTGGGTCATAATCATCACCAAACCCTAATTTTGACTCTAGTCAAAATTAGTCAACCAAACACACCTAAAAGTGTTCCAACACTTCCATAATCACTAAACCTAGTGAGTAAACCCAATTACAAGTCCTAATCAAGGCCAATTTGTTCACCAACCCGAAATCCACCAACACTAACAATAAACCCGATTACTAGCATCACTAAACTCACTTCATGAGTTTAAATGGGTTTCTTAACAATTTAAGTTCAAACCCTAACTTTGAATATCAAATCAAACAATGAAATTCGGAGTTAGAACTTACCACAACAACCAAAACGTAGCTAGGAACGAGGTGAACAACTTTAAAACCCGAGACTTTGATCAATTCAAGCTCCTTCTTCTCCAATTCAAGCTCTCTCACTTTAGAACCCTTCCTCTCTCTCTAGATATAGATGAGAGTGTTTGTGTGGGTGAGAAATGAGCTCCAATGGAGTTCTAGATCAGTTTTGGTGACCCTAAACTGACCCTAAATGAAAAGACCAAAGTACCCCTCATTTAAGCCTTTTGAAAAGGCTGAAAATTGCATCAGATGGGTTCGGCACGCCGCGCCAAATGGTGGAGCGCTGCTCCAACCTTCAGGTCAGTTTTCAGTTTCTTGTTTTGGCCATAACTTTTTGACCGTAGCTCCGTTTTCGATGAATCAAATATCATTGAAAATGTAATAAGATTTTCTTTCCAATGGTAGGGCTTTGAAACATCAACACAAACTTTATTTGAGGTTGAAACGATACGTACACACCTTGTCACTTCAGACAACGTCCAGTTTCCTTCGACGTTCGAGCAAACAACACGTACATGCTGCGTACACTTCATACACGCATCGTACACCATAGATACATTATGTACAATAAATATTTGGGTCTTACAATGAGATATTTCATGCTAGTTGCCAAATGATGGTTCCCACATGTGTTAGGTGACTCACATGGGCTGCTAAGAGCTGATCATTAGAGTGTATGTACCAATAGTACGTACATCTAAAAGCTGTGTATTGTACGAGTATGAATACGGGTGCATACAAGTAGAATTGTTGATGAAACTGAACGAGGATGTAATTGTAAGCATTTTTGTTAAGTAGAAGTATTTTGATAAGTGTCTTGAAGTCTTTCAAAAGTTTATGAATACATATTAAAACACTACATGTATATACATTTTAACTGAGTCGTTAAATCATCGTTAGTCGTTACATGTAAATGTTGTTTTGAAGCCTTTAGGTTAACGATCCTGTTAAGTGCTGTTAACCCATTTTTTATTATATCAAATGAAATGTTAAATTATTACATTATCATGATATTATGATGTATTAATATATCTTAATATGATATATATATACAATTAAATGTTGTTACAATGATAATCGTTACATATATGCCTCGTTTCAAAATCCTTAAGTTAGTAGTCTTGTTTTTATATATGTAGTTCATTGTTAATATACTTAATGATATGTTTACTTATCATAATACCATGTTAACTATATATATATATATATATATATATATCCATATATATAACATCATATAGTTTTTACAAGTTTTAACGTTCGTAAATCACCGGTCAACTTGGGTGGTCAATTGTCTATATGAAATCTATTTCACTTAATCAAGTCTTAACAATTTTGATTGCTTAACATGTTGGAAACACTTAATCATGTAAATAATAATTTCATTTAATATATATAAACATGGAAAAGTTCGGGTCACTACACATCATTACTACCTCAAGTTTTGTGGATAAACTTACTGGAAATGAGAAAAATAGATCTAGCTTCAAAGGATCCTTGAATGGCTTGAAAGTTCTTGAAGCAAAATCATGACACGAAAACAAGTTCAAGTAAGATTTTCACTCGAAATAAGATTGTTATAGTTATAGAAATTGAATCAAAGTTTGAGTATGAGTATTACCTTGAATTAGAAAGATATCTTACTGTAAATAAGAAAGATTTCTTGAGATTGGATGATCACTTGAAATGGATTTGCAAGATTGAAAGTAAGCTAGCAAACTTGGAAGTGTTGTTGGTGTGTTCATGAGTAGTTGTTTTGTAACTTGGTTTATGTATGGATTTATAAACTAGATTGAGCTAGATTTTGATGAAGATGATGAAGAACACTTAGAACAATGGAAGAACACTAGAGAGAGTTTAGTTTGATGCATAAAAATTGAAAAATGAAAGTGTTTATGGTGATGATTGAAAATGTGATGTAGGTACTCCATATAAGGTCACATTAGTTTGTAATTTTGTATAATCATTCATGCTAGTTGCTAAATGATGGTTCCCACATGGTTAGGTAACTCACATGGGCAGCTAAGAGCTGATCATTGGAGTGTATATACCAATAGTACATAAATTTAGAAGCTGGGTATTGTATGAGTACGAATACGGGTGCATACGAGTAGAATTGTTGATGAAAATGAACGAGGATGTAATTGTAAGCATTTTTGTTAAGTAGAAGTACTTTGATAAGTGTCTTGAAGTCTTTCAAAAGTGTATGAATACATATTAAAACACTACATGTATATACATTTTTACTGAGTCGTTAAGTCATCGTTAGTCGTTACATGTAAGTGTTGTTTTGAAACCTTTAAGTTAACGATCTTGTTAAATGTTGTTAACTCATTGTTTATTATATCTAATGAGATGTTAAATTATTACATTATCATGATATTATGATGTATTAATATATCTTAATATGATATATATATACATTTAAATGTCATTACAACGATAATCGTTACATATATGTCTCGTTTAGAAATCCTTAAGTTAGTAGTCTTGTTTTTACATATGTAGTTCATTGTTAATACACTTAATGATATGTTTACTTATCATTTTTCATGTTTAAATATAGTGTAACAATATCTTAATATGATTCATATGTATTTAATAAGACGTTATAACAATAATCGTTATATATATCGTTTTCGAGTTTCTTAATTCAATAGTCTCATTTTTATGTATATAACTCATTGTTAAAATACCTAATGAGATACTTACTTATCATAATATCATTTTAACTATATATATATATATATATCCATATATATGTCATCATATAGTTTTTACAAGTTTTAACGTTCGTGAATCGCTGGTCAACTTGGGTGGTTAATTGTCTATATGAAACCTATTTCAATTAATCAAATCTTAACAAGTTTGATTGCTTAACATGTTGGAAACACTTAATCATGTAAATATGAATTTCATTTAATATATATAAACATGGAAAAGTTCGGGCCACTACACTCAGATCCCATCATCATTGACTTATGCCTCCTCAACCTATCTGGAGTAGGTCTTTGCCGAGAAGTCAGATCTTAATTACGGGATATAAAGTCCGTATAAGAAGATCGCCCGAGAGGGGGCCGTTTATTATTTTATTAATTAATAAGATGCATTATAAGAGAGGTCCCAAAGGTTTATACTTGACCTCCGCCCAGCACTTAGTCCTCGAGGACACCATGGCAGCACCTAGTCCACACTCTAGCCCAGGTTTAGCACAGCTTGTACATCCAGCTCTCAGCCCTTTTAAATCATAATTGAGGACGGAAATGAGGTATATATATGTGGTACATTTTGCTTTCAAACTTTAATTAATTAATGGAAAGAAAAGGTGTCATTGTTAGGAGTGTTTAGTCCTGAGAAGAAAGTGCTGATGTGGCGCTGATATTGTAGTGACCCGAACTTTTCCATGTTTATATATATTAATTGAGATTGATATTTACATGATTAAATGTTTCCAACATGTTAAGCAATCAAACTTGTTAAGACTTGATTAATTGAAATATGTTTCATATAGACAATTGACCACCCAAGTTGTCCGGCGATTCACGAACGTTAAAACTTGTAAAAACGACATGACGATATATATATGGATATACATATGGTTAAAATGAGATTATGATAAGTAAGTATCTCCATAAGTATATTAACAATGAGTTATATACATATAAACAAGACTACTAACTTAAGGATTTCGAAACGAGACATATATGTAACGATTATCGTTGTAACGACATTTAAATGTATATATATCATATTAAGATATATTAATATATCATAATATCATGATAATATAATAATTTAACATCTCATTAGATATAATAAACAATGGGTTAACAACATTAATTGAGATCGTTAACTTAAAGGTTTCAAAACAACCCTTACATGTAACGACTAACGATGACTTAACGACTCAGTTAAAATGTATATACATGTAGTGTATTTAGATGTATTAAAATACTTTTGGAAGACTTCAAGACATACATCAAAACACTCATACTTAACGAAAATGGTTACAGTTACTTTTTCATTCTTTTCTTTCATCAAGAATTCTAGTCGTATTCTTACCCGTATTATACACAGCTTCAAAACGTACTTACTATGAGTATATACCAATAGGAACTAGCATGGGATTCCACTCTTGATTATGTCATGTATGACTAATCAATTTTAACTTCTACCATGAGCTAGTCAACTAACTAGAACTCCTTTTAACCCCACTCACCACTCACCAATTACCACTCATCATTCACTCCATTTCACTTCCAATTCTCTTTCTAATTCTCTCTCAACACACACACACACACACTATTATGAACGTATTTTTCCAGTAGTTAATCATCATCTTCATCAAAAATCACTTCAAGAATCAAGCTATAATCATCATAGGAAGAACACTTCAAGAACACTTCAAAAATCCCTTCAAGTTTACTAATTTACTTCCAAGCATTCTAATCCATTCCAAGTAATCATCTAAGATCAAGAAACCTTTGTTATATATAGTAGGTTATCTTTCTTATTCAAGGTAATATTAATATTCAAACTTTGATTCAATTTCTATAACTATAAACTATCTTAATTCGAGTAAAAATCTTACTTGAACTTGTTTTTGTGTCATGATCCTACTTCAAGAACTTTCAAACCATCCAAGATCCTTTGAAGCTAGATCATTTATTGTCACTTCCAGTAGGTTTACCTACTAAACTTGAGGTAGTAATGATGTTCATAACATCATTCGATTCATATATATAAAACTATCTTATTCGAAGGTTTAAACTCGTAATCACTAGAACATAGTTTAGTTAATTCTAAACTTGTTCGCAAACAAAAGTTAATCCTTCTAACTTGACTTTTAAAATTAACTACACACATGTTCTATATCTATATGATATGCTAACTTAATGATTTAAAACCTGGAAACACGAAAAACACCGTAAAACCGGATTTACGCCGTCGTAGTAACACCGCGGGCTGTTTTGGGTTAGTTAATTAAAAACTATGATAAACTTTGATTTAAAAGTTGTTATTCTGAGAAAATGATTTTTATTATGAACATGAAACTATATCCAAAAATTATGGTTAAACTCAAAGTGGAAGTATGTTTTCTAAAATGGTCATCTAGACGTCGTTCTTTCGACTGAAATGACTACCTTTACAAAAACGACTTGTAACTTATTTTTCCGACTATAAACCTATACTTTTCTGTTTAGATTCATAAAATAGAGTTCAATATGAAAACATAGCAATTTGATTCACTCAAAACGGATTTAAAATGAAGAAGTTATGGGTAAAACAAGATTGGATAATTTTTCTCATTTTAGCTACGTGAAAATTGGTAACAAATCTATTCCAACCATAACTTAATCAACTTGTATTGTATATTATGTAATCTTGAGATACCATAGACACGTATACAATGTTTCGACCTATCATGTCGACACATCTATATATATTTCGGAACAACCATAGACACTCTATATGTGAATGTTGGAGTTAGCTATACAGGGTTGAGGTTGATTCCAAAATATATGTAGTTTGAGTTGTGATCAATACTGAGATACGTATACACTGGGTCGTGGATTGATTCAAGATAATATTTATCGATTTATTTCTGTACATCTAACTGTGGACAACTAGTTGTAGGTTACTAACGAGGACAGCTGACTTAATAAACTTAAAACATCAAAATATATTAAAAGTGTTGTAAATATATTTTAAACATACTTTGATATATATGTATATATTGTTATAGGTTCGTGAATCAACCAGTGGCCAAGTCTTACTTCCCGACGAAGTAAAAATCTGTGAAAGTGAGTTATAGTCCCACTTTTAAAAACTAATATTTTTGGGATGAGAATACATGCAGGTTTTATAAATGATTTACAAAATAGACACAAGTACGTGAAACTACATTCTATGGTTGAATTATCGAAATCGAATATGCCCCTTTTTATTAAGTCTGGTAATCTAAGAATTAGGGAACAGACACCCTAATTGACGCGAATCCTAAAGATAGATCTATTGGGCCTAACAAACCCCATCCAAAGTACCGGATGCTTTAGTACTTCGAAATTTATATCATATCCGAAGGGTGTCCCGCAATGATGGGGATATTCTTATATATATGCATCTTGTTAATGTCGGTTACCAGGTGTTCACCATATGAATGATTTTTATCTCTATGTATGGGATGTGTATTGAAATATGAAATCTTGTGGTCTATTATTATGATTTGATATATATAGGTTAAACCTATAACTCACCAACATTTTTGTTGACGTTTTAAGCATGTTTATTCTCAGGTGATTATTAAGAGCTTCCGCTGTCGCATACTTAAATAAGGACGAGATTTGGAGTCCATGTTTGCATGATATTGTGTAAAAACTACATTCAAGAAACTGAATTCGATGTAACATATTTGTATTGTAAACCATTATGTAATGGTCGTGTGTAAACAGGATATTTTAGATTATCATTATTTGATAATCTACGTAAAGCTTTTTAAACCTTTATTTATGAAATAAAGGTTATGGTTTGTTTTAAAAATGAATGCAGTCTTTGAAAAACGTCTCATATAGAGGTCAAAACCTCGCAACGAAATCAATTAATATGGAACGTTTTTAATCAATAAGAACAGGACATTTCAGTTGGTATCCGAGCGTTGGTCTTAGAGAACCAGAAAATTAGCATTAGTGTGTCTTATCGAGTTTGTTAGGATGCATTAGTGAGTCTGGACTTCGACCGTGTTTTCTTTAAAAATGATTGCTTAACATTTTTGTTGGAAACTATATATTTTTAACATATGAATATTATGTGATATATTAATCTCTTAACGTGTTTGATATTATGTGATAGATGTCTACCTCTAGAACAAGTCCCATTGACTCACCTAATAATAATGAAGAGTCAAATATAAATTGGAATGATTCGTGGACTGATTCACAAGTTCCCGAAGAGGAACCGGAAGAAGAGTCGGAACCGGAAGAAGAATCGGAACCGGAAGAAGAATCGGAACCGGAAGAAGAAATAGAACCGGTGGGGGAAATAATAAAACGGTTAAGTAAAAGAGAATTCCGACCAAGGTTAATTATGGTCAATGGTGTTTCCGCCAAGGAAGCAAAATATTGGGAGGATTACCAATTCTCCGATGAATCGGATTCCGACGAGAATTCCGATGATGTTATAGAAATTACCCCAACTGAATTTAAAAAGGCAAAAGAAAATAATAAGGGAAAGGGCATAAAAATAGAGAAATCTAATTCCAACCCCGATGAACTTTATATGTATCGTCAACCCCCGAAGTCCTTAAGTTGTAACAATGACCCGGGAACCTCTAAACCACCAGGTTTTTCTAAACCAATGTGGACAACGACGGCTCGTATTAGGGGAACATCATATATCCCTAGAAACTTGGCAAAACGAACCAAAACCGAACAAGAAGAAACGAGCGAGTCGGAATAAGATAGTTGTATTCGTGTGGTGTAATATATGTAATATAGTGTGCTTATGCTTTATGATATATGTAAAAATTGCTTGTATTAATAAGTATTTTTTTTATGAATCTAACTCTTGTCTATTTTACAGTATAAAAACACAAAATGGATAGACAACCTAATATTTTAAGAGACCTACCCGGAGACATGATTGATGAAATCTTGTCTAGAGTCGGTCAGAATTCCTCGGCACAACTATTTAAGGCGAGATCAGTTTGTAAGACATTCGAAGAACGTTCCAAGAATGCCTTGGTTTATAAAAGGCTTTCGTTCGAAAGATGGGGGATATCACATTGGGAAATCCATAAGTTACGATGTGTTTACTTTGACGCATATATTGCGGGGAACCCAAATGCTATTTTACGCAACGGGTTAAGAAATTATTTTGACTCAGTATATCCGAATATAGGACTTCGTGATTTAGAAAAAGCGGCTAACATGCAACATAAAGAAGCATGTTATGCTTACGGGTTAGTAATGTTCGCTTCTCACCAAAGTGAGAACAAGAACATCGGGCTACAACTATTAAACAAAACGTTCCCACAAGTGACGGAGTCGGTAATTGGGGTAAGAAATGAGGTTTTTAGGTTATTACGAGACTGTTGGTCATTACGTAACCCTCGTCCCTTTGACGACGTTACAACACGCTGTCTTATCAACGGCCATAACGGTTATGTTCCACAAGACCAAGGATGGGAAGTAGTCCTAGTAAAACCAGAATGCATGACTTTTTCTGGACGTATGAATTACGTGTCTTTATTGCCTTTGATGAACAACTTGTGTACTAGCTAGAATTATCTTCACAACTATCTTGTATCAAAGTTATTGTGTGCTATATTTCATGCTTTATGTAAAATAAGCGGTATTGTAAGTTTGTAAAATATTGTATAAAAGTTTGAACGCGAAATATTATTACAATCAGTTTTTCATATAGAATTGTAGTAGTTGAATTGTATATTAGCTACTAAGTATGAACTTAACGGGTAGGTACTACCCGAATTTAAACTTATAAAACGCTAATATGAAGAAAAAGCTTTTATAAATGAGTTCATATTATGCTACGAAATACTATTAACTACTCTTAATATTCTGTATGATTAAATTGTTCCATTTGACTATTTTGAAGGAAATGGCACCGACTACTCGACACACCGTGAATATGAATGAAGAGGAATTCCGTACTTTTCTAGCTTTAAACATAGCCGCAGTACAAGCTGCGCTACATACCAACAATAATCTTAGATCTGGCAGTACAGGAAATCGTGTAGGATGCACCTACAAAGAATTCACTGCCTGCAAACCTTTAGAATTTGATGGAACCGAAGGACCGATCGGATTGAAACGGTGGACCGAGAAGGTCGAATCGGTGTTTGCCATAAGTAAGTGTACTGAAGAGAACAAATGAAGTACGCTACGCATACCTTCACAGGTTCTGCGTTAACATGGTGGAATACCTATCTAGAGCAAGTGGGACAAGATGATGCGTACGCACTACCGTGGTCAGCATTCAAGCACTTGATGAACGAGAAGTACCGTCCCAGAACCGAGGTCAATAAGCTCAAGACAGAACTTAGAGGGTTATGAACCCAAGGATTTGATATTACCACGTACGAAAGACGATTCACAGAATTGTGCCTATTGTGTCCGGGAGCATTCGAAGATGAGGAAGAGAAGATCGACGCATTTGTGAAAGGATTACCGGAAAGAATCCAAGAAGATATAAGTTCACACGAGCCCGCCTCCATACAACAGGCATGTAGAATGGCTCACAAACTAGTGAACCAGATTGAAGAAAGAATTAAAGAACAGACTGCTGAAGAGGCCAATGTGAAGCAAGTCAAAAGAAAGTGGGAGGAAAACGGTGATAAGAATCACCAATACAACAACAACAGCAATTACAACAATAATCGCAACAATTATCCCAACAATCGCAACATCAATCGCAACTAAAACAAACGGCCCAACAACAACAACAACAACAACAACAACTACAACAATCATCCCAACAACAATAATAACCGCAACAACAACAACAATCAGAAGCAGCTATGTCAAAGGTGTGAAAAGTATCACTCGGGGTTCTGCACCAAATTTTGCAACAAGTGTAAAAGAAATGGTCATAGCGCGGCGAAGTGTGAGGTCTACGGACCAGGGGTTAATAAGAACGAAAGGAACAAATGGTGTCGGAACGAGTAATGGCGGAGCAAGTAGTATCGGAGCAAGTTATGCCAATGTAGTTTGTTATAAATGTGGAAAACCGGGCCACATTATTAGAAATTGCCCGAACCAGGAGAACACGAATGGACAAGGCCGCGGAAGAGTTTTCAATATTAATGCGGCAGAGGCACAGGAAGACCCGGAGCTTGTTACGGGTACGTTTCTTATTGACAATAAATCTGCTTACGTTTTATTTGATTCGGGTGCGGATAGAAGCTATATGAGTAGAGATTTTTGTGCTAAATTAAGTTGTCCATTGACGCCTTTGGATAGTAAATTTTTACTCGAATTAGCAAATGGTAAATTAATTTCAGCAGATAATATATGTCGGAATCGAGAAATTAAACTGGTTAGCGAAACATTTAAGATTGATTTGATACCAGTAGAGTTAGGGACTTTTGATGTGATAATCGGTATGGACTGGTTGAAAGAAGTGAAAGCATAGATCGTTTGTTACAAAAATGCAATTCGCATTATACGAGAAAAAGGAAAACCCTTAATGGTGTACGGAGAAAAGGGCAACACGAAGCTACATATTATTAGTAATTTGAAGGCACAAAAACTAATAAGAAAAGGTTGCTATGCTGTTCTAGCACACGTCGAGAAAGTACAAACTGAAGAAAAGAGCATCAATGATGTTCCCATTGCAAAAGAATTTCCCGATGTATTTCCGAAAGAATTACCGGGATTACCCCCACAGCGATCCGTTGAATTTCAAATAGATCTTGTACCAGGAGCTGCACCAATAGCTCGTGCTCCTTACAGACTTGCACCCAGCGAGATGAAAGAACTGCAAAGCCAATTACAAGAACTTTTAGAGCGTGGTTTCATTCGACCAAGCACATCACCGTGGGGAGCTCCTGTTTTGTTTGTCAAGAAGAAAGATGGTACATTCAGGTTGTGTATCGACTACCGAGAGTTGAACAAACTTACCATCAAGAACCGCTACCCACTACCGAGAATCGACGACTTATTTGATCAACTACAAGGCTCGTCTGTTTATTCAAAGATTGACTTACGTTCCGGGTATCATCAAATGCGGGTGAAAGAAGATGATATTCCAAAGACTGCTTTCAGAACACGTTACGGTCATTACGAGTTTATGGTCATGCCGTTTGGTTTAACTAATGCACCAGCTATGTTCATGGACCTTATGAACCGAGTGTGTGGAACATACCTTGACAAGTTTGTCATTGTTTTCATTGATGACATACTTATTTACTCAAAGAATGACCAAGAACACGGTGAACATTTGAGAAAGGTGTTAGAAGTATTGAGGAAGGAAGAATTGTACGCTAAGTTTTCAAAGTGTGCATTTTGGTTGGAAGAAGTTCAATTCCTCGATCACATAGTGAACAAAGAAGGTATTAAGGTGGATCCGGCAAAGATAGAAACTGTTGAAAAGTGGGAAACCCCGAAAACTCCGAAACACATACGCCAGTTTTTAGGACTAGCTGGTTACTATAGAAGGTTCATCCAAGACTTTTCCAGAATAGCAAAACCCTTGACTGCATTAACGCATAAAGGGAAGAAATTTGAATGGAATGATGAACAAGAGAAAGCGTTTCAGTTATTGAAGAAAAAGCTAACTACGGCACCTATATTGTCATTGCCTGAAGGGAATGATGATTTTGTGATTTATTGTGACGCATCAAAGCAAGGTCTCGGTTGTGTATTAATGCAACGAACGAAGGTGATTGCTTATGCGTCTAGACAATTGAAGATTCACGAACAAAATTATACGATGCATGATTTGGAATTAGGCGCGATTGTTTTTGCATTAAAGACTTGGAGGCACTACTTATATGGGGTCAAAAGTATTATATATACCGACCACAAAAGTCTTCAACACATATTTAATCAGAAACAACTGAATATGAGGCAGCGTAGGTGGATTGAATTATTGAATGATTACGACTTTGAGATTCGTTACCACCCTGGGAAGGCAAATGTGGTAGCCGATGCCTTGAGCAGGAAGGACAGAGAACCCATTCGAGTAAAATCTATGAATATAATGATTCATAATAACCTTACTACTCAAATAAAGGAGGCGCAACAAGGAGTTTTAAAAGAGGGAAATTTAAAGGATGAAATACCCAAAGGATCGGAGAAACATCTTAATATTCGGGAAGACGGAACCTGGTATAGGGCTGAAAGGATTTGGGTACCAAAATTTGGAGATATGAGAGAAATGGTACTTAGAGAAGCTCATAAAACCATATACTCAATACATCCTGGAACGGGGAAGATGTACAAGGATCTCAGGAAATATTTTTGGTGGCCGGGTATGAAAGCCGATGTTGCTAAATACGTAGGAGAATGTTTGACGTGTTCTAAGGTCAAAGCTGAGCATCAGAAACCATCAGGTCTACTTCAACAACCCGAAATCCCGGAATGGAAATGGGAAAACATTACCATGGATTTCATCACTAAATTGCCAAGGACTGCAAGTGGTTTTGATACTATTTGGGTAATAGTTGATCGTCTCACCAAATCAGCACATTTCCTGCCAATAAGAGAAGATGACAAGATGGAGAAGTTAGCATGACTGTATTTGAAGGAAGTCATCTCCAGACATGGAATACCAATCTCTATTATCTCTGATAGGGATGGCAGATTTATTTCAAGATTCTGGCAGACATTACAGCAAGTATTAGGAACTCGTCTAGACATGAGTACTGCCTATCATCCATAAACTGATGGGCAGAGCAAAAGGACGATACAAACGCTTGAAGACATGCTACGAGCATGTGTTATTGATTTCGGAAACAGTTGGGATCGACATCTACCATTAGCAGAATTTTCGTACAACAACCGCTACCATTCAAGCATTGAGATGGCGCCGTTTGAAGCACTTTATGGTAGAAAGTGCAGGTCTCCGATTTGTTGGAGTGAAGTGGGGGATAGACAGATTACGGGTCCAGAGATTATACAAGAAACTACCGAGAAGATCATCCAAATTCAACAACGGTTGAAAACCGCCCAAAGTCGACAAAAGAGCTACGCTGACATTAAAAGAAAAGATATAGAATTTGAAATTGGAGAGATGGTCATGCTTAAAGTTGCACCTTGGAAAGGCGTTGTTCGATTTGGTAAACGAGGGAAATTAAATCCAAGGTATATTGGACCATTCAATATTATTGATCGTGTCGGACCAGTAGCTTACCGACTTGAGTTACCTCAACAACTCGCGGCTGTACATAACACTTTCCACGTCTCGAATTTGAAGAAATGTTTTGCTAAAGAAGATCTCACTATTCCGTTAGATGAAATCCAAATCAACGAAAAACTCCAATTCATCGAAGAACCCGTCGAAATAATGGATCGTGAGGTTAAAAGACTTAAGCAAAACAAGATACCAATTGTTAAGGTTCGATGGAATGCTCGTAGAGGACCCGAGTTCACCTGGGAGCGTGAAGATCAGATGAAGAAGAAATACCCGCATCTATTTCCAGAAGATTCGTCAACACCTTCAACAGCTTAAAATTTCGGGACGAAATTTATTCAACGGGTAGGTACTGTAGTGACCCGAACTTTTCCATGTTTATATATATTAATTGAGATTGATATTTACATGATTAAATGTTTCCAACATGTTAAGCAATCAAACTTGTTAAGACTTGATTAATTGAAATATGTTTCATATAGACAATTGACCACCCAAGTTGACCGGCGATTCACGAACGTTAAAACTTGTAAAAACGACATGACGATATATATATGGATATACATATGGTTAAAATGAGATTATGATAAGTAAGTATCTCCATAAGTATATTAACAATGAGTTATATACATATAAACAAGACTACTAACTTAAGGATTTCGAAACGAGACATATATGTAACGATTATCGTTGTAACGACATTTAAATGTATATATATCATATTAAGATATATTAATATATCATAATATCATGATAATATAATAATTTAACATCTCATTAGATATAATAAACAATTGGTTGTGATGACCCGGAAATTTCTGACCAAATTTAAACTTAATCTTTGTATGATTAACATTTTCGACACGATAAGCAAAGTCTGTAAAACTGAATCTCAAAATTTTTGAACTACTTTTATATATTTAAATACCTTTCGGTTGTTTTCGACGATTCGCGAACAATTATATGTAAATAGATACATATATACTATAACTTGAAAAGGTAACAATGTATTAATTATTTGATACCGTACATTAAACTTATTGGTTTAAATATCTATTTGAATATATATGATAAGTTGAAATATTTATTATTAAAATTTATTTATAAATAACTTCCAATGTGTATTTAAAAAAAACTGATTTATATATATTAAAAAGATATATACATATATATAATTTCAAGTTATTTAATAAACGATAGTAACATTTCAAATTGCTACAGTACCCAAAATGCTACAGTGTTTTTGAAAATCACTATTTGCTACAGTGAAATTGACTTTGCTACAGTGAATTGCTACAGTAAAAATTGAATTCTGTATATAGGTATTCTATGTAATTAGAATATCATCCGATATCCGAAAATCATTTCACATCGAAAATTATTTATCTAACCGTGTAAGATGAATTCTGAAAGTAATTCGAGTTCTTCGGATTCCGATATGAATTTCCACCTGAGTTCCGAAAGCAGTGTAACCGGAATGAATCAACCAAACAGTCATCACCAATTCTGGATGAATTGGGGATGGGTTCGTAATCAACTTAATC
The DNA here is from genome assembly GCF_046630445.1 of Rutidosis leptorrhynchoides. Lineage (NCBI taxonomy): Eukaryota > Viridiplantae > Streptophyta > Magnoliopsida > Asterales > Asteraceae > Rutidosis > Rutidosis leptorrhynchoides. Next base: position 73,663,676 of record NC_092336.1, on the reverse strand, counting down.
AATGGAGACAAGAGGAAGGCAATCCTTTCCACCAACCGAATTCACCTCTTAGTGAGGAACCTGAGGCACTTACCGGCGAACCCGTTCGAAACACTATCTTTACCCTCATTTCCAGGATATTTCGCAACGATTATATGATAACTAGAATTTTAAACTTTATTCATCCTCTCGTACCAACCGCCAATCATCCCGGAATAATAGAAGAAGTTAACGAGCTTCGCGCTCGAGTTGTGGCTTTGGAGAATATGATGCACAATTTGCAGGCATCACAGGCAGCACCGGTAGCACCACCAGAACCAGCAGCACAACCAACAACGGTACCAGTACCGACAACAACAACATCCGTAACATAAACCTTAACCTCACAATCTGTCCCACGAGTATCAACCTCATACGCACCGTAGACACCGAAGAATACTAATAACCATAAACGATGAAGTATTAATTCATAACTTCATTGGAGAAATATCCTGCGACGATTATGTAATCTTTAATATAGAAGAGATTATTCGTTTCTAGTTCCAACCGAAAATCAAATGAGTTTAATAACTCATTAAATCTATAGTACATCTGAAGGAAATATACATACATATATTTTCATAAAGATTGTAATTGAAAATCCTTTTGTACAAACTGTTAATGATGAGAATATTTTAACGGGTAGGTAATACCCTAGAAATATATAAATTCCACATTAATATGTTACACTATACATTCTTCAATTCTGATTCAGCAATCATTAACTATACTACTCAAACCTATAGATATACGTATCTATTCATCGCAGAATAACCATTTTCATTCAATTTCATATTCTGATTTCGATAGATCAGAATCCAAGTCAAGATTAAACGAAAAACATCACTCTTAGATTCCTACATCTTTCAAAACCATGCTTCGAAACCTATGCTTTGAATTCAGAACAGTACTAGAACATCATATGATTATATTTTGCGTTCAAACCCATCGAAATTCTTGGAAACACTTCAACTAATGAACAAACGAGAAGACAAACCAACTACACGATATCTACGAGAAGAAAGATTTGTACTTATAATCATATATCTGGAAAGCTCTCGAAACCTAAGTAAAACTTTAACACGTATCTGTGATAAATCCTTCGGCATTATTATTACTGAAAGTAACCTTGCAATTCCTTTTTAAAAGTATCCAGTATTATCACCCATTCAGGTAGTCAACGACGACCTTTCAGACTTATAACTTTGGCATATACGTTTTTGTTACTGGGGAACCTTTTATGTTCCACCATATTAGCAGTAAATGTACCAGCGACTCCGTCACTCTGCTATTTGAAACTCTCCGGAAATCACTATATATACATTGAAACCCTATCATGTACTCATCCACATCTTGTAACAATAGTTGCCATTCCAACTATCGGGAATTTGCAATCAGTATTTTGAAATCTTGCAGCACGTCTACGCCAACAGTTATATGTGTACATATAACGTCTACCTCCTCGAATTACATACTTCGAATGTGAAGTTTTTGAAAAACACCCCAAACTATGAAACTAGTTCTCTGAAATTGGAACAATGCTGATGAAGCAGCAAAAACTGTAAACGACCTTAACAGTCAAAAGTTTGATGATAAAGAATAGTATGGTGGTAAAGCAGAGAAAAAGAGAAGGTTTGGAATTGAAAAACGGATTGAGCAGACCATGAAGGAGGCTGTGGACAAATCACAAAGATTAAATCTACCTTCAAAGAATCCAAATGATTCAGAGTCTGCTGAAATCATTAAAGAATACCTTGCTCCTTACACTAAAACCTTTGCGGACAATATTCTTCATCATCATCTTATCTTAAATATTCTAAGATATCATCGTATCTCCCATTATAAATATCCTCCATATTTCTGAAGATATTTTTTTAAACCATTCTTATCTGAAATCATTACCTCTTCGCGCTATCTGTGTTACATCATAAAAGAAACTATTTTAATTTCTAAAATCTAAAAAAAATTCGAAAAAAATGGATGTTTTGAAGTAATGTTGGGAACTGAAGCATGAGTTAGTATAATATAATGACACTTGATCAACGTGATTATATTACAGTAAGTCATGTTGAGTTTCTAATGGAACGTGACAAAGGTTCACAGATCACACCCTCATCATAAACCATGTTACATAACTCTTTCATTCTATATAATCTCTAAATATATCAAGAAAATATATTTCTTGATGATTCGTTCTTTTCCGGATATTCTGGTAATTTGACAAGTCAGATTGTGCCATTACCATTTCTTTCGTAGAACATTAATTATGTTTATTCTGAAATTCATACCTACGAATTCTGGACCATTATTCGCTTGACTTAAGGTCGGGAAGAGAAAACGAAAGCTTGAAGCTCCGAAATATAATGGAGAATATAAAGCCCGATAACAACCCCGAAATTACAAACCATGTATATCAATGCGTATAGCAACATAAAGACACGGGAGAATGAAAAACACTATAACCCCAAGGTAATAGTAGAAGAAAATAACTTCCTCTGGTGGTAGATGAAAAAGAAGAATGAAGGATACGATAGCCAGGAAAATATCAAGAATCAGAACTGGATTAAGCATTTTCACAATCTGTTGGGATGTATGAAATAATAAAGAAGATTATAGGAGTGTTGAAAATAAATGAAACGGAAGAGGTCAATTTATAGCAAAATATCGGACGCAGCAATAGAGGCAGGTTACGCATTTAATCAAAGAAAATCCTAATTTCTGCAAATTCCGAAAAATCAAATCTTATTAAAATTATGAAGATTTTCTATTCCTTAAAATCCGGAAATCAATCGTTACTACATCAAGAGATAAGACGCATCTCTTGATTACGATAACTTCTCTCATACGCTTCGAGTAATTGGATTATTTTATCCATATTATTCAAACATAGATAAAACTCTATTATCAACTCATATTCGTCATTAAAACATTTTTATTGTTAGCCATGACGACCTCACTCAAATTTCGGGACGAAATTTCTTTAACGGGCAGGTACTGTGATGACCCGGAAATTTCTGACCAAATTTAAACTTAATCTTTGTATGATTAACATTTTCGACACGATAAGCAAAGTCTGTAAAACTGAATCTCAAAATTTTTGAACTACTTTTATATATTTAAATACCTTTCGGTTGTTTTCGACGATTCGCGAACAATTATATGTAAATAGATACATATATACTATAACTTGAAAAGGTAACAATGTATTAATTATTTGATACCGTACATTAAACTTATTGGTTTAAATATCTATTTGAATATATATGATAAGTTGAAATATTTATTATTAAAATTTATTTATAAATAACTTCCAATGTGTATTTAAAAAAAACTGATTTATATATATTAAAAAGATATATACATATATATAATTTCAAGTTATTTAATAAACGATAGTAACATTTCAAATTGCTACAGTACCCAAAATGCTACAGTGTTTTTGAAAATCACTATTTGCTACAGTGAAATTGACTTTGCTACAGTGAATTGCTACAGTAAAAATTGAATTTGCTACAGTAACTTTGCTACAGTGGTATATTTTATGGATGATTTAAGACTATATTTTGACAAAGGTACGATTCACGAAACGTAAAGTACAAGTTTTCTCAGCGTACGAAAGGGCGTTCGAAAAACCGGAACCGGGACATAAGTCGAGTGACAACGTACGACTTATCGGAACAAAAATTACAAGTCAACTATGCACGTGAATTTAATATAATATATAATTAATTAATTTAAATTATATATATTATATTTATATTTATTTTATATTATGTCGACAAGCTAGGAGCCAAAACAATGTGAGCTGTCCCTGGTCCTCATGCGAGTCGCATGGCCAGAAGGCCATTTCCATGCGAGTCGCATGACTCCAGATTTCAGGCCACATCTATAAATTTCAGTGTTTTCGCTCGATTTAAATTACACACATACACAAATATATATATACTCCGTAATATTATTTATTTATTATTATTATTATTATTATTATTATTATTATTATTATTAATAAGATTATTATTAATCTTATTATTTTTTTTATTATTATTAGTGTTATTATTTTTGCGATACAAAAATAATAATGTACAAAAAAATATTACGACGGAGTGATGTCCAAGTAATTTTCAAAACGAGTTTCCGAGCGAGCTAGAGCTAAGGAAAATATGGGTTATTGCCAAGGAAATTATGGGTAATGTTCGGGGGTATTTTTGTGAATTAAACCTCGTGTTTATCATCTCCGATGCGTCTACGTGCTTTCCTGCAATATTGTATATCAATATTAAACTGTGAGTTCATTTGATCCCTTTTTACATATATTTTTGGGCTGAGAATACATGCACTTTATTTTAAACGCAATGGATACAAGTACATACTAAATTCTACACTGAGTTTAAACCGAAAATCCCTTAGCTTTGGTAACTAGTAACTGCCGGTTATAAGAACTGGTGGGCGCGAGTAGTTATATATGGATCCATAGGGCTTGATATCCCCGTCCGAGCTAGAGCGCTAGCCTTTTAACGGACGTATGCTATTTGAGAAGCGTACACGTTGGTTTGCGTGTATTATTAAGATGATTATACAAAGGGTACAAATTATATATACGTTAAAGTTTAGTTACCAGGGTGCTCAATTTCGTAGAATATTTTGATAAACGTTTCTGGATGAAACAACTGAAATCTTGTGATCCACTTTTATATAATATTTTGATAAACGTTTCTGGATGAAACAACTGAAATCTTGTGATCCACTTTTATATAATATTTTGATAAACGTTTCTGGATGAAACAACTGAAATCTTGTGATCCACTTTTATATATAATTTTGATAAACGTTTCTGGATGAAACAACTGAAATCTTGTGATCCACTTTTATATAATTTTGATAAACGTTTCTGGATGAAACAACTGAAATCTTGTGATCCACTTTTATATAATCTATTGATAAACATTTCTGGATGAAACAACTGAAATCTTGTGATCCACTTTTATATAATCTATTGATAAACATTTCTGGATGAAACAACTGAAATCTTGTGATCCACTTTTATATAATCTATTGATAAACATTTCTGGATGAAACAACTAAAATCTTGTGATCCACTTTTATATACAGATTATACGAAACACTAAAACTATGAACTCACCAACCTTTGTGTTGACACTTGTTAGCATGTTTATTCTCAGGTTTCCTAGAAGTCTTCCGCTGTTTGCTTAGATGTTAGACAAGCTATGTGCATGGAGTCTTGCATGACATATTTTTCAAGGAAACGTTGCATTCACCAAATCATCACCATGTTTCTTATTTTGACTGCATTGTCAATGGAAGTACTGTTGTAAACTATTATTTATGGTGATTGTCTATATGTAGAAATCATTAGATGTCGAAAACCTTTGATTTAAATATTCATTTATGGTGTGCCTTTTCAAAAGAATGCAATGTTTACAAAACGTATCATAGAGGTCAAATACCTCGCAATGAAATCAATGAATGACGTGTTCGTCCATATGGATTTGGACCGATCGTCACATGGGTTAACAACATTAATTGAGATCGTTAACTTAAAGGTTTCAAAACAACACTTACATGTAACGACTAACGATGACTTAACGACTCAGTTAAAATGTACATACATGTAGTGTATTTAGATGTATTAAAATACTTTTGGAAGACTTCAAGACATACATCAAAACACTCATACTTAACGAAAATGGTTACAGTTACTTTTTCATTCTTTTCTTTCATCAAGAATTCTAGTCGTATTCTTACCCGTATTATACACAGCTTCAAAACGTACTTACTATGAGTATATACCAATAGGAACTAGCATGGGATTCCACTCTTGATTATGTCATGTATGACTAATCAATTTTAACTTCTACCATGAGCTAGTCAACTAACTAGAACTCCTTTTAACCCCACTCACCACTCACCAATTACCACTCATCATTCACTCCATTTCACTTCCAATTCTCTTTCTAATTCTCTCTCAACACACACACACACTATTATGAACGTATTTTTCCAGTAGTTAATCATCATCTTTATCAAAAATCACTTCAAGAATCAAGCTATAATCATCATAGGAAGAACACTTCAAGAACACTTCAAAAATCCCTTCAAGTTTACTAATTTACTTCCAAGCTTTCTAATAAATTCCAAGTAATCATCTAAGATCAAGAAACTTTTGTTATATATAGTAGGTTATCTTTCTTATTCAAGGTAATATTCATATTCAAACTTTGATTCAATTTCTATAACTATAAACTATCTTAATTCGAGTAAAAATCTTACTTGAACTTGTTTTTGTGTCATGATCCTACTTCAAGAACTTTCAAGCCATCCAAGATCCTTTGAAGCTAGATCATTTCTTGTCACTTCCAGTAGGTTTACCTACTAAACTTGAGGTAGTAATGATGTTCATAACATCATTCGATTCATATATATAAAACTATCTTATTCGAAGGTTTAAACTCGTAATCACTAGAACATAGTTTAGTTAATTCTAAACTTGTTCGCAAACAAAAGTTAATCCTTCTAACTTGACTTTTAAAATTAACTACACACATGTTCTATATCTATATGATATGCTAACTTAATGATTTAAAACCTGAAAACACGAAAAACACCGTAAAACCGGATTTACGCCGTCGTAGTAACACCGCGGGCTGTTTTGGGTTAGTTAATTAAAAACTATGATAAACTTTGATTTAAAAGTTGTTATTCTGAGAAAATGATTTTTATTATGAACATGAAACTATATCCAAAAATTATGGTTAAACTCAAAGTGGAAGTATGTTTTCTAAAATGGTCATCTAGACGTCGTTCTTTCGACTGAAATGACTACCTTTACAAAAACGACTTGTAACTTATTTTTCCGACAATAAACCTATACTTTTCTGTTTAGATTCATAAAATAGAGTTCAATATGAAAACATAGCAATTTGATTCACTCAAAACGGATTTAAAATGAAGAAGTTATGGGTAAAACAAGATTGGATAATTTTTCTCATTTTAGCTACGTGAAAATTGGTAACAAATCTATTCCAACCATAACTTAATCAACTTGTATTGTATATTATGTAATCTTGAGATACCATAGACACGTATACAATGTTTCGACCTATCATGTCGACACATCTATATATATTTCGGAACAACCATAGACACTCTATATGTGAATGTTGGAGTTAGCTATACAGGGTTGAGGTTGATTCCAAAATATATGTAGTTTGAGTTGTGATCAATACTGAGATACGTATACACTGGGTCGTGGATTGATTCAAGATAATATTTATCGATTTATTTCTGTACATCTAACTGTGGACAACTAGTTGTAGGTTACTAACGAGGACAGCTGACTTAATAAACTTAAAACATCAAAATATATTAAAAGTGTTGTAAATATATTTTAAACATACTTTGATATATATGTATATATTGTTATAGGTTCGTGAATCAACCAGTGGCCAAGTCTTACTTCCCGACGAAGTAAAAATCTGTGAAAGTGAGTTATAGTCCCACTTTTAAAAACTAATATTTTTGGGATGAGAATACATGCAGGTTTTATAAATGATTTACAAAATAGACACAAGTACGTGAAACTACATTCTATGGTTGAATTATCGAAATCGAATATGCCCCTTTTTATTAAGTCTGGTAATCTAAGAATTAGGGAACAGACACCCTAATTGACGCGAATCCTAAAGATAGATCTATTGGGCCTAACAAACCCCATCCAAAGTACCGGATGCTTTAGTACTTCGAAATTTATATCATATCCGAAGGGTGTCCCGGAATGATGGGGATATTCTTATATATATGCATCTTGTTAATGTCGGTTACCAGGTGTTCACCATGTGAATGATTTTTATCTCTATGTATGGGATGTGTATTGAAATATGAAATCTTGTGGTCTATTATTATGATTTGATATATATAGGTTAAACCTATAACTCACCAACATTTTTGTTGACGTTTTAAGCATGTTTATTCTCAGGTGATTATTAAGAGCTTCCGCTGTCGCATACTTAAATAAGGACGAGATTTGGAGTCCATGTTTGTATGATATTGTGTAAAAACTGCATTCAAGAAACTGATTTCGATGTAACATATTTGTATTGTAAACCATTATGTAATGGTCGTGTGTAAACAGGATATTTTAGATTATCATTATTTGATAATCTACGTAAAGCTTTTTAAACCTTTATTTATGAAATAAAGGTTATGGTTTGTTTTAAAAATGAATGCAGTCTTTGAAAAACGTCTCATATAGAGGTTAAAACCTCGCAACGAAATCAATTAATATGGAACGTTTTTAATCAATAAGAACGGGACATTTCAGATATGGCACCCCAGGACATGGATGGAGTAGTTACTCCATTAGGACCTCTCTAAGTAATTGACAATTGTTTGTGCAGAGTTGTTAAATTTTAGTTTTTATTTATTTTTAGGGTTATTGTATGTGTTAGGTTTGGAAATTTGGTGGGGATGAAGGTGAGTGATGAAAGTGGAATGGTAAGAAAAAAAAGTGACCATTGTGCCCTCATGTGCAGGTCATGTGCAGGTACTTAACGGTCAGAACTCACAGACGTTAGGTAAGTGGACTCCCCGTGAAACAAATGCATACCACAGTGACCCCTCAAGTTAAAAAAATTCTTTTAGACTCCGGTTGTTGTTTTAAACATACCACAGGGACCCCAATGCAATTTTATCTTTAGTTAATTTTCTTTTCAATCTTTTCATTCAAATTGAAAGGATTACACTTCTTTCCTTTCAAAATCATCAGTTTCTCTTCCTTACCCTTATATTTAAATTGGGTAAGAAAACGTAAAAAAAACGGTTTAGAAATTATTTCTCTTAAAAAATTACGAGAAAGTTGGTAAAGACTTTGTAAATTCAAACATAATTTAATTCTCATATGTTTCTCTTTTTTTATTGATTATTATTGATTATTGATTGATTTTTTGACTCCGAGACTTTTCAGATTTTTGTTAGCAGCGAAAAATATTTCAAAGCTTCTTTAGAAAACCTCTTATATCCAAATTAGAAAAAACTTCTGGAAAAACTTTCAAAGCTTCTTTAAAACATTACTCGTATAAGGCCACTCCCTATCGTAAATAAACTATTCATCCTCTTAACATCCACATCAATACCAATATCCTATAATTAACTCATAACTAAACACTCCATATAATGGCTAAAACAATACCCCTCTTAATATATAACGTACAAACAATAAAGTATCAAGTCCAACAATAAAAAACCACTGGAACCCACAATTCCTATAACTAACCTAAACACTTACGTTAAATCCATGGTAAGTGCGGGTAACTAACGCGGGTAACTAAGCCGTGCATATGATTCATTACGGGTAACTACGGGTAATGAACGGGTAATGACGGATAATGGAACCATAGGGAGTGGTCAAAAGAAGTAAAAATAGACGTATATTATCTTATTATTTGAAATTGATATTTGGAATTTGGAATTGGGCTGGATTTGAATTGGATAACACAATTATAGACTTCTTTGATTTGGCTGTTAGCATTTTTATTGTTGTTTTTGCAAATAATACATAATTAGGAGAAATCTCGTTCAAACGCATGTTCAGAAAAATATACACACTTGAGTCGAACAAAGAAGCTCTAGTTAAAGATCGTTTGACATGAACTGATTCGGGTTGGATAGCTACGTGGGATTGGACTAGAGATGCTGGAGGTAGAACGATGGCTGAATTAGAGGAGCTGACAACAATAATTCCATCAATCCAGGCTCCAAATGGTTCCAGAGATGGGTGGAAATGGACGCTAAACAATCAGGGGAATTACTCATCTAAAATGCTCAGCAAATTGATAGACCAGGTTAGCTTGAATTCGGGTTATGCTGGACAGCCTACTATGCGAAATAATCTAGTACCGAGCAAGCTTGGAATCTTCGTATGGAGAGCCAAAATGCGTAGGCTCCCGGTTCGTGTCGAGTCAGGGTATTGACTTGGGAACAATTCGGTGCCCTACTTGTGATGAGGATCTTGAAACAACTGATCACGCTTTAGTTTTTTGTAAACACTCTCGAGACATTTGGGAGAAAGTGTATAAATGGTGGGGACTGCATTGCATTAACAATTGGATCATTGGTGAACTCTCTTGCGGTAACAACGGGCATAATAATTCGGGTCGAGGTTTGAAAGTGTGGCAAATGGATAACCGGCTATTATATTTAGAAAAATCGCAATCAAAAAGTTTTTAATAACAAATGGTGGAGTGGTTCGGTGGCTTTAAATGAAATACAAATAAAAAGTTTCGAGTGGATTTCAACTCGTTCCCGGAACGACAAACTCGATTGGCTTCAATGGTTGTCGGCTCCATCTTCGTGTATATAGTTGTGGATATTACATACTTTGCTAGTATAGAAATGTATATGATATAGCAACATAGTGTACAGGCGAAAGCCTCCTTTGTATTCATGATTCCTTTTTTTCAATAAAATCTTTGCTTTACAAAAAAAAAAAAAAAAAAAAAAAAAAAAAAATGTAACGTAAAATAATTAACATTAACATTAACATTAACATTAACATTAACATTATAGAGGAAATAATACACAACCAAACCTTTGTCGTTTACACACCATTTTAACGTGTTTGACACGGATTATCTAGAAGAGAAAAATTAATAAGTCAATAAACTTTAGTTGTTGTGACTATGAAATACATGAAGAGGTTAACATGATATTTGTTTTATCATATTTGTTCAACATTATATTTTATTAAATTAAACCATCAAGTATCTTTCAAGGTGTTGTACTTTGAGATATTTTAATTAAAACACATTTAGGGGTGTTTGAGTTTGCATTTTGAAAATTAATTATACGTTTAAGATAATTAGAATCAAATAATCAACTGTATCAAAATATGTTGTAGATTAATAGTATTTGGATTTGATTATACTGATTGATAACGCAATAATCAAATACCAGTCAATTAATGAGGTGTTTGGATTTGCGTTTTGGAAATTGATTATGCATTTTAAATAATTAAAATCAGATAATCAGCTGTAGCAAAACGTGCTGTTAAAAAAGAGTGTTTGGATTTGATTATGTTGTTTGATAACGTATTAATTAAATAATCAATAAATATTAGTGTTTGGCAAATTAGATTATTTGATAACTTAATAAGTAAATTACCAAAATAGACATGCATAAATACTTATATATTACTCACTAGTGTAAGGAAGTAATTCATTCATAAGACTAGTAACAATTTATGGTACAAACTATTAATCATATTATGATTAATGAAATATTAATAATTTTGAACAACGTTATAGTATAATTTATACTAACATACGTATTTGTATATATACTCCGTATATACATTAAAATAGATATTGGAAACAGGAATTCATCGTAGACAATTTTTGGAACGAACGTGGCAACCTTTAGTGCAGTGGGCTTTAAAAGGAATTGTGTTCCAAATATTTTTTTGGCATTGTGTTATTTTTAAGTGGTGAATCCAAGGGTATTTGGGTAAAATATTGAGCTAACACTAGAAAGTGAATATTGCGTTTTTGCAGCAGTAACACCTACCATGCTTTCTTAAAACTGCGTTTTGTGCCCCTAACAACGCAAATAATTGACTTTTAATTTTGATTTGCCAAACACAATTATCTAATTAATTACAATTTGTAAACGTGATAATCAAAAAATCTTGTTCCAATCGCTACCCCAAACACCCCCCAAGTGTTTGGCAAATCTGATTATTTGTTATATCAACAAATAAAACGCAATAATCTGATAATCACGTTTTACTGTAGTAAGGGGTGAGTTGCTTTTACATTTTCACGTTTTGAATATCTCAAATCGCAAATAATTGATTTTTTTGTTTAACTTGCCAAACACTATTTAAAATTTGAAAACGTGATAATCAAATAATCAAGTTATAAACGCGAAGACAAACACCACCATAATAATAAAGAAAAAATAGTGTTTACAAATTATCCGCCACTTAATTTAACTACATTTTTCAACACAATAGAATGTAATAACACTGTATAACAAAACCCGATAAGGTTTGTTTTAAAAAACATAAGCTCATAGCTCAAAGTCCATTAGGTTTTTATAAAACGAGTGGTATCAAATTAATGTTTTCTCTTATCTAAGATAAACAAAAAAGAACAGAAGTAAATCGAAATTGAAAAACTGAGTGAGTCTCAAATTTTTTTTTTTTTTTTTGACGCAAAAACGATAAATTTTGAATTCATCAAGAAGTAAAGGCTAAAAGTCCAAAAGTTCTGGAAACAAAAACCTAATGCGTAAAGTGCGCTCAAAGAGAGAAAAGTCAAGTCTTCAAACAAGAATTATAAGATTTTTATAAATTATGTGCTCAAATTCATTCATGCCATTTTCATTTCATACAAAATACTCATTCAATAATAACAAAACCAGCACAAAGCTGCCAACAACCCCTTTGTGTTTTTTTTTTTCTCCCCTTTTCTTTTATACATTTGACTTTGAATTCCCCCTAGTAACATACAGTATTTCAATAAACACTTCCTAAACCCCAAGTAGACAAATTGGCATAACAGGTAATTTTGTTTTTTCTCCCTTTTGCATAATCTTTATCACCATATATAGATAAAATTTCATTCCTCGTCCCTGAACTTTACATCGATTTTGACTTCCGGTCCTTTTTCTTTTTTTTGTGCATTCCTCGTCCCTAAACTATTAAAAGAGTACAACCCTCGTCCCCCGTCTAGATTCTGTCAATTTCAATCGTATGTGCAAAGCATGTGAGGGTAATTTGGTCTTTTTATTTTATTTCTTTTGTTTATTATTTAACTTATCTTTTCACCATCATCCTCATCATCTCATGTTTATCATTCCCAAATTAAAAACCCTAATTTTATACTTTTATAAAATCAACAAATCAAACTCACGCCATTTGTGCTTGTTACTTGATCACTGCTGCTGTTTTTAATCATATAAACACACCACAGTTCATCATATTCAAGTAGCTTATTCATCACCATAGTTCACCATATTCAAGCTAAAACACCAAAACCAAATATGAACACGAAATCGAAGCTAGAAACCGCAACAAAAGTGGTATCATAGTGTCAGAGCTCTTCCTCATCGATCCAAGCTTTGATTTCGTTGTTTATTTTGGTGAAAATCGATTCTTAGATCCGTTTGACTTTCTTTGACTTTTTGGTGAGTTTTGATTCCGATGTGTTTTAATCAAATTTGAAAAAGTAGAAATGTTCACAATCCGCTAGTGATCATTTCCCTAAAATTTTAGGATTTAATTCGCCCAATTGAACCCAGAATTGTTGATGAAGATTGATGAAGAACATGAAGAACTTCAAAAACTAAAATCGTGATCTGATGAGTTTTAGGTTGTGAATCATTCGTGAAAGATGCTTAAAAACTTCATCTGAATCCTCGAAAATCACTGGTAACATCGGTAAGCCACCAAATCGTTCCAATTGAATCTTTGACCAAAAAACTTTGAAGTTTGACTTTAAGATTTAAATCACTGTGATGTTTCTCAACTTGATTTATACTTCACGAAGCTTGAGTAAGTTATTAGAAACCTGAATATATGCTCAATTTGAACTAGTAGAAGCTGTACTAATCCAGGAGTCTCAACATCTCTGTTACTGTATATATGCTCAATTTGATTCCGATGTGATTTGGAATTTTACTTGAAAAGTTTGTTGATGTTAATCACAAAGGAAGATCAACGAAGAATTGATTTAGGATTAGAATCAGTTCACTGATCTTGAATTATGTAGATGATCATCATTTGAAGATGTAATTTGATGCTAAGATGATGATGAAGATATACAAGTACTGTAGCAGTTCATGATTTGATTCTGAATTTGTGTTGAACTGTGTATATGAATTGGGGTTTTTTATGATAGAAGAAGAAAAAACAATGACAAAAATACCCTCACATGACATGCACGTGATAAGGGGTAACGGCAGGTTTTGACAGAAAGTAGACGGGGGGACGAGGGTTGTACTCTTTTAATAGTTTAGGGACGAGGAATGCACAAAAAAAAGAAAAATGACCGGGAGTCAAAATCGATGTAAAGTTCAGGGACGAGGAATGAAATTTTGTCCCATATATATATATCTTGAATCTATGAAAAAGCTTATTGCTTTATTATGTTATACGGAGTATATGGTTATTTGTATATATATATATATATTTTTTTTTTAGTTTTTGTGAAAGGCAACCCCCAAATTGAACTTGTGAAAAGCTTGTTGCTTTATTCAGTTATATGGTTACTTGCGAGTTCATGTTTATGTATAACACTTTTTTTATGTTGAGGTTGTATTTGAGATTGAATTCAGGCTCTGCTATAGATTACATGGAATGATGGGATCTTGATTAATGGGTTTTTTTTTTTTTTTTTTTTTTATATGTAGTTTAATTTGACTCAATTTACAGTACTTAAGCTTTTTTTTTTTATAAAAAAGTTAAGTACTTGAGTAATAGGTTTTATCTGTTGTTTAACTATGATCCAATTTACAGTTTAGAAAAATCTTTTCATCAAAGAAGTAAGTATTTGAGTGATAGGTTTTATCTGTTGTTTAATTTTGATTCAATTTCGAAAGAATTTTTCTATAAATTAAGTAAAAATAATCGACTTGCTGTGTTCTTTGATGTTCAAAAGTTGTGATCTTTTTATATTAATTAATAATTAATAATTATTATGAAGTATTTAAATATATAGTATCTGAAGAATCTGTGATTTAACTTATGTAAATTAGGTTGTGCCCAATGTGTTGGATTATGATTATAACTTACAAAATCTCATTATTTTATCATTTAAGTAATGGGAAATTGCTGTGTCACCTCTGGTAAATCTGCTAAGAAAAAGGAGAAGAAACACGACAAACCGAACCCGTTCTCAAATGCCTATAGTCCCAGAAGGGTAACTGGAAGTGAGTTGAAACTTTACGTATTAACGAACCCAACGGGTCATGATATCAAACAGAGATATAATCTAGGACGGGAGCTAGGAAGGGGTGAATTCGGGGTAACATATTTATGTACAGATTTGGAAACTGGTGAAAGATTCGCCTGTAAATCAATATTGAAGAAAAAACTTAAGAATTCAGTTGATATTGATGATATGAGGAGGGAAATTGAAATCATGAAGCATTTGCCCAAACATCCGAATATCGTGACGTTGAAGGATACATATGAAGATAATGATGCAGTGCATATAGTGATGGAATTGTGTGAGGGTGGTGAGTTATTTGATCGAATTGTGGCTCGAGGACATTATACAGAACGTGCTGCAGCTGCTATTATGCGGACGATAGTGGAAGTCGTTCAGGTAAATTCCCGCCAAATATTTGCGTTCAGTTTAGGTTATTGTTATGTTTGAACATGTGATGTCTATCTTAACTATTATGGTTTACTTGACTTTAGCTCATATTCGTTTTAGGTATGCCACATGAATGGAGTTATGCACCGTGATCTTAAACCTGAGAATTTTCTTTTCGCAAATAAAAAAGAAACCTCTCCTTTAAAGACCATTGATTTTGGGCTGTCAGTTTTCTTTAAACCAGGTATGTAGTTTTCGCACGTTATAGTTCATCTGACGTGAACCTCTGGTTAAATGGATTTTTTTTGCATATGCATTGAAATTATGCATAAAGATTCGTGTTTTCAGGTAAAGTATTCAACGAGGTAGTTGGTAGTCCTTGGTATATGGCCCCAGAAGTCCTAAAACGCAATTATGGGCCCGAGGTTGATGTATGGAGTGCTGGAGTTATCTTGTACATTTTGCTTTGTGGTGTTCCGCCTTTTTGGGCAGGTGTACTTCTATATTTCGTTATATTTTTTTATTCCTTTTTTTAAGACTTGTATGCGGCACATTTCGGTCAACTAGTTACTTTGGGTAAATATTTAGTCAAGTATTTGGATTACCATTTAGCATAGTTTTTCTGGTATGTTTGTGATTGATGCAGAGTCGTAAACAGCGACCGTCTTGGTTAACTAGTTGGTTTGGTGACTAGGGTGTCCCGTTTCGCATGAAAACGTGTAATTAATCGTCAATGCAACGCTAAAAAGTCAGTCAAAGTAGGTCTGAGTATGTTAGTCGCATCGATCAAAGTCGGTCAAAGTCAATGTTGGTCAAAGTTAGGTCAAAGTTTTAATATTTTTATAATAAGATTTTGTGCCCTATACATATGTTTGAAATATCTACGTTTGAAATAAATAAGTTTGATATATTTATGTGTAAATTATATACGTTAAATATATATTATTGAAAGTCAACGTCCGACTCGACCCCGACTCGACCTACCGGTCGTTTTAAATTTCCGACCGACTCATCTCCATCTCGCGAGCTTTTCAATCTAGGAAAAATTCACGTATAACATTAAAAAAAAAAAACTTTTGTATGTCATAACTCATAAGTTGTGTTAAAGAGTAGCTAACTCTTATCGTATTTTCAGAAACGGAACAAGGAGTAGCTCAAGCAATTCTTCGTTCAGAAATTAATTTTGATAGAGATCCCTGGTCCAAAGTTTCAGAAAAAGCCAAGGATCTAGTGAAGAAAATGCTGAATCCCGATCCGAACCTTAGACTTACAGCTCAACAAGTTCTTGGTAATGTTACATTGTTGTATATACATGCTACTTTAGCTTTATTTTCTCATAATTGCTACCACAATCTTGTTGCAGAGCACCCATGGTTATTTGACGCAAAGGCGGCTCCAAATGTCTCATTGGGTGAGGTTGTTAGGTCAAGACTTAAACAGTTTTCAGTGATGAACAAGCTCAAGAAGCGAGCTTTGAGAGTAAGACTACTGATCTACTTTATCATGTAAAAAGTTTAAAATTACATATACTTTTAATGACTATAGTTGACAATTTAAAATGATGGATAAAGAGGAATTACTTTTTAAATGTGTATATGTTAATTTGAAAAGTGAAATCAGAATTATGTCAACTTCATTTTAAATGTAATGTAATGTGATGGACACAGGTGATAGCTGAATATATATCGGTTGATGAAGTAGCTGGAATAAAGGAGATATTTGAGATGATGGATACGGGTAATAAAGGAAAGATAACTGTTGAAGAACTTCGAAGTGGTTTTCAAAAACTCGGACAACTTATGAATGATGCAGATTTTAAAGTATTAACGGAAACCGTAAGTTTTTACATATGTTACTTAAAGCTTAATTAATATTATACGTGTATGCTGATGTGTTCTTCAGTTTTGAGAGAAAAGAACTAATGAGAAAATAGAAGTAAATAAAAGAAATGAAAGGGTGATTTTTATTTTTTTTATCCGGTGTCCTCAACTTGAAAAGAAGATGAAACATAGTTTACTATTTTCAGTTTTGTTTCATGCCCCTAGAAGGGTTGTAAAAACTGGGATTAGTCCCTGATAAATCGGTTTTAGAAGCAATCCGATTAATCTTGCCAAAAAATGAGTCAAATTAATTGGTCAATGCCAATGAATGGGTGAAAATGCATCAAAATTCGGATTTAGTCGGCCGAAGTCGGATTTATTCGCTCAAAGTTGGTCAAAGTCACAGCCGGTCAAAGTCATTGTTGGTCAACATTTGATTAATCTCCAATTTGGCTGGTTGATTCGTACAAGGTCCCGGCCGATTAATCCCCAGTCTACGTTTTTTACTACCTTGCCCCTGAGTTGGAGATTATTGGTATAAAAGGCAACATTTTACAAGTATAACCTTCATGTGTATATTAGGTTACTTATTATTTATTAAGTTAATATGAGCCATAGTCTGCTGTACCAATCTATAATGATCTTATTCTTTTTAATTTACTTATTTAGTAGGTTGTATGCATGACAACGTGACTTTCTACCTGTTTGACCAATTTACTTTTTATTTAGATTTATTCTATTTTACCGACCGACTTACTAAAACATAACCCAAATCGACCCTTTCTTAAGTAAATGGGTTGAAATAGCCACATATATGTTAGATACTGGCGTCCAACTTTCTAGATGACATGCTATTCTATTCATCCGTTTACTAAAATAAGATTTATGTGTTTTTAGGTTGATAATGATGGAGATGGTACCATAAACTTTGACCAGTTCTTGGCTGTTAGTGTGCATCTTAGGAGACTGGTGAATGATGAGCATCTACACAAAGCATTTGCTTTCTTTGATAAAAACTTAACTGGTTATATAGAAGTTGAAGAGCTACGTCACGTGTTAAGTGATGAAGAGAATATCAACGGGATTGATGATGTCATCAATGGGATTATGCATGATGTTGACACCGATAAGGTTAGTCCCTATACGCCCACTTAACATTTGAGGAAGCGAAACGAGTTAAAATCATGACTACAATTAACTGAGTCATCCATTGGCGCCTAATTATAAGAATACATCACATTTTTTTTTTTTTTTTTTTCTTTCAAATTGTGATGATGAACTTAAAGGTAATAAATAATTACTGGTATTATTGTGATTCATGATGTGTGTTTTTACATGCATTAGGATGGGCGCATAAGTTACGACGAGTTTGCTGCTATGATGAACGCTGGTACAGATTGGAGGAAAGCGTCTAGGCAATATTCACGAGAGCATTTTAACAGTCTTAGTTTGGAATTAAAAAGAGATGGATCGTTATAATTAGCAAGTGAAAAAACACGAATAAATGATTAAATGATACTGTAATTACATGAAAGCAAACTTGTATAGTGATTTGTCATTTCATTTTCTATGTAAATCATGAAAGAGGCATTTTTTGGTTATCTTCGATAGTTTACTTTAGGATACAGGACTAATTCAAGTAAACACCAAATGACTATATTTGTTACTGATATTTGATGAATACATTTAATGGTCCTATGCTACTCATAAGCTTTCAAAGCCTTACAACACTTGCAATTACTATAAAACTTAACTAAAAGTGTCTCCAATAAACTGTCCTGTAGCATCCCAAGGCCGGTTCTCAAATGACTTACCAACAATGCTTCGTTTTTCATTTATTGACCCGTCCTCAAGCTCGTACTCCGGAAAGTAATCAAGAAATGTTTTGTTCCCGAGCTCGTTTACTCCATTAAAAAGGAACTTCTTTACAACATCCTACACAACAATAAACGACACCACGTTAAATGAAAAGAAGGTTCAACAATAGTTCTGTGTGTCAATAGAAATACAAGTAAGAATGCTTCGACTTCAAAAGTCAAAGTGTACTTTAAATGGAGTGAGGATCAATACCTTTGCAAGACTCCCCCCAATTAATCTTTTGAGAAGACGGTAACCCGGATCCTAATTGTAGCAACAAAGACATGTTAGTAATAATACTCTTATACTCATATTAACATTGCTTAGACTCTGGTATCTTGTTCTTATATATGTTCTTATAAACATGATTATAAGAACAAGTGAATATTCATTTAATATCCTAATGCGTTAATCTATAGTAATGGGTCACTAATTTCACATTTAAGTATAACATAAGAAACACACACCTTTTGGGTTCTCCAAGTTAGATACCTATGTTGTGCCTCGCGGTTCAATCTTATTTGAGAAATGTTGGTTGCCTCTGTAGCCTGAACCATCAAACCAAGCCAGGCCTGGCAAATAATTATAAAAAAAGGCTAAAATTCAATAATGGGAAGAAAGAAAGTAGTAAAGAAGATGCAACACCGTTTATGAAATGACCCTAGCACCTTGAGAGTCTATCCCCCCTCAAAGTTAAAGCAGTGGACTAATTGAGTATCTTCATAACCCTGGTGGGAGATATTAATTATGCTTATAAAGGACTCACAATTTCAATCTTTATCCGACTGTGGTACGGGGTGTTACAGTTTACTTGAATTGCCTTCGTTTATACAAAAGGGAAAACACACACACACACACACGTGTGATAAATGGATACCTTGTAGTATTCCTTGAATGCGTCAAACAAAATATCGTGGGTTTCACGGCTCGAAGAAAACTTGGTCCAAATGACTATTGGCGAGAAGAATTTCAAAGATTCGCCCGTGAGCTGTCCTCCCCAAGGTAAAAGCTGCATGCAGTCTGTGGTTAAGTAGGCACACCAAGAATTTTAGAAACCGAAACCCTATAAATTAAAATTTTTGACTAAGTTATCAAAAGTCGACTCACATCAGAATACTTCAGGCCTAGAGGAATCAAGTTTTTATAATACTTCTCCTTGTAATGTGTTTCATCCATGACATTATGCAAAGGATTGAGGTCCCTGACATGGATAACAGAAACATAGTTTTATGTTATTGAAAGCTTTATAAGATCCAGTAATAAGCATGTCGTATATAATTTCAAGAGTTACTTACAGTACAATAATATTTGTGTTGACGGAAGTGAAAAAATTGGCACAAAAGATCGGGAGGTCGTATTCTGCTTCTGGGAAGACAGCCAAATCTAGCACCTGCATGCAGATTATTGACCCCAATTCAGTATATAGTAGCATATGTAAGAAAACGGGTATATGACAACAGACAATCTGGATTGGTTCCTGAATCGTGACACACTTTCCTAATTATGTATTTCGCCCCTCACAAGCCTCGGGTTTACACGGAATCCTAATTGGGATAAGACGAACGATTTTGTTTCCAGACAAGAAGAAATCAAAATCACGTATTAGAGAATCTGTGTGTTTCGATGAATGTAGAAAACTGTTGGAAAAACCGAAAATGAAATCAATTTTTGACAGTTGTATTGAAGAGCCAGAACTCTTCATTTTAAGCGGGAAAAACGGTTGGAAGACACATAACTCTTCATAACGTATAGTGTCTTTTCGGTTGAGGTTTCGAGGCGCTGGCCCCCGATCCTTGCCCGCTTACCTGGGAGCGGGACCCAGCTAGGGGCGCTGCCCCTTGGACCCCGCAAGGGGCGCAATTAGTAATCAACTCTTACGGGCGTGTACTCCACACTTTCAGAACCCGTTGTTAAGTATAACTAGCTAACTTTTGCATTTAAGTAAATCCCAATTCACTAAAATGTATGTTAGATGACACTAAAATCACCAACAACATATAGCAAATACATTGGAGCTTGAAAGCATAATAATCTATTTACCACAAAATATTACCTTCATACCATCACTTGATTCAATAGAGAGACTGCGAAGTAGCCTAATCTTAGGAGCTTGATACGAACACATTTTAAGCTCTGTCTTCCCATCCAATGCTGATAAGGTGCTGAAATCTTGCTGTTAATTATACATGCATCAGTCTTGGTGATAACAAAGTAAGGTGTTAGTTTCTTGTTTTTCATTAAAATGCAGCTATTACTCAAATACTAAATCACATAATCATCTTGTTCAAAGAGTATTTGGGTTTTAAGACCCATTTGGAGCCTAAAATCGAAAAGGAAACCAACACGCCATTTCAACCGGAAAATTTTCCGACTAGTAATTGTGATTCGCACACCATAGACCAAGTCAGCTATATACAAAAATCCATCACCTCAAATAATCTAGTTATTAGAGCATTCCCAACCATGACGCCTCTCTTCAAATTAACACATTGTCACATCAGCGTCACAACACCATTTCATTCTCATTTTCTTCTTACCCACTCCCAAACCATCACATATCACACACTACTTTAAATTAACATGGACCCAATATATCAATTAATAAATACAATGTACACGTTTTAATACCAAAGTGCAACACAAATTAGCTAGAGGCCTTCGTGATCAAATCTGCTCAAGCTTCACGAAAATAGTTGGCTAGACATTAGCTAAAGATTGGCAACTTGCTGCCAATGGTGCCAATTAATTGGCGATGGGTTTAACGAACCCGTTGGGAATGCTCTTAGTACTTTGTATAAAACACTATATTAACGGCATCTGAAATTTCTACTATTTCGATCCCATTACCTAATCTTATTTCAAATTGTTATAAACTTAACTCATTTTAATCACTACATCCAGAAATCCATCATTTCAAATAAAATTGATATTGAACATAAAATAAATATCTCAGTCAGTGATTTCATCTCCACCTACATTCTACCAACCATCAACTTATGTCATCACTACCAAATTTCTACATTCAAGCCATCAATCAATTTCTTAAACAAAAGGTAAACTTTATTTGAGGTGGCATAATAAACCACCTCATATTGTAAGAATAGTTTGAAATTATTTATTCTAAATTGGTTCTAGAAAAGTAAGACTCTACTAGCAAACAATTTTCAAAATATTATAACAAATTACTTATCTATTAGTCCCAATATACAAGCAAATAAGCTCTTAATAATGGAATAAAACAAATAAGCAATCCCACATAAACCTGTGAACTTACATAAAGTAACCCCGATAAACCACCCCTAAATTCAATTTTGATCACTTTTATTTATTTTAAATCTATTTTTATTTTAATTAAAAAGGATAAAAGAAATGTAATTACCTGCAAAGAAGAAGGAACAAAGTCTGAAGTAGAAAGTTTGGTTTCATCCAAAGCAAATTGAATAAACTTCTGGTAAGAAAAAGTAGCTGCTGCTGCTGCTGATGATGATGCTATTTTCATTGAACAGAAACACCTGCTTTTATCATTAAATTTGGTCACCGACAACAACGACAATGGAGGATGTCGTTTAATAGTGGGTGTTGATAGGAAGAAACTGGATGACGGTGATGTTAAAAAAGAGTTCATAATCCTTAAGTTGAAGGAAGAAAGATTTGAGTTGAATAACGTGTCAGTAGTTACTAGATTTCTTCTATGAAACTTTGCGTGTGTTTGTGTTTGTGTTTGGTAGTGAGTCACAGATGGTAATCAAGAAAACAGAAAATTAGCAGCACGACTTTCTACTTTTGTAAACATATCACGTTCACGTGTCGCCTCTTTTTACCATTAAATTAAACTAACCTTTAAAAGCCCGTGCGTTGCACGCGACTCTTAATCATAAAAATTTGAAACTTAAAATGTTATATCAATTAACTGTATGATAAAGACAGTATCACAAAAATTGTTGTAGATGGAATAAATATAATTAGCTTAAGTATTTTTGTTTTACACAAAACACATAGATGAATGCTGCTAAATCCGACAGTAGTAAAACACAAAATACATGACCAACAATAGCAAATTTATAAGTAAACGCTACGAATGAATACAACTACAATGTAACACTCAATTCCTCATAGTTAATGTAAGAAAGTAGCAAGTTTCATGTACTTTGTCATGGATATATTATAAATAAAACAACCACATGTGAAACTTTAGTAGCACAAATTGAACGAAAGATGAAAGTGCCACACTGTGAGATAAGTAGTTCAGACATTTACACAAAATGTAATGTCCGAGTAAAATTGAATTTTAACATGCTTTAATATCTTTTCTATAGATACACTTATCAGATTCTCACCTCCTTTATCTCCTCGTTCGACCGTTTTCACGGTTTCTTCAACTTTTGAGACCATTTATTTCTTGTATTTCAATGCCTCGTCTTATCCTTCATGAACAACATTCTATTGCTTCTCTTTTTCGATTTTTGCAGCCGGCTGGGCTTTCTTTTCGAACGACGAAGTAACAAAACGGAGTCTATAATATTTCAAAAGATTTCAGGCTGCAAACAAAATAACAATATCTTCTCAAGGTTTCATATTTAGGCAGGATACATAGATGAACAACACAACTTAAGACCTCTATGAAGCAAATTATGTCAAATTAACCCTGGACTACACTTATCTACCTAAATACCTAAACCAATTGCAAGCATTCATTACAAAAGAATCATCTCTTGAATCAAGGGCCCCCAATAATAGCACATGGGTAAAATAACTCTTTTTTTAGATGTGGAGCTGGATGTGTTGGTTGTTAATGGCAGTTGTGGTAGTATTCAGAAGTTATGCTTCTAGCCAAGATCCTTCTAGATCATAAGTTCCGCCTCCAGTGCATTATGTGTATATTCATTTACTTATATTATACGATTAAAAGATCTCCTTGCTAGAACCCAAAAACCACTTTTTACTTTTAAACGTCAAAGTCATTACTCCATTATTTGAATTGAATACAAAACCACAACAAAAGATTGTGTTACAAAGAGTCAAATAGAACGGTTCTTTTAATCACCCATACAAGTTTTTGGTCAGTCCGTTATTAAAAGTTCATTTCCTTGTTTTTCTAACAACACCATAAGTCCATAACTAACAAAAAAAAAATTATGTATATTTGTGACTCCCCCTAATCATATAGCAGTTCGACGCATATAGCGAATTCCCAACACGAACATGACCTGAAAACCTCAATGCGTTAGTATCACCCAACAATAACATGTTCATTTTTTGTCGGGTTCAGGTCATGTGTGGAATCAACACCCTTACTTTACACAAACTTCCTGTTCTATCCCCTATAGTTTAGCATAAAGCTAAATCTCTTTTCTAATCGTGGGACTTCAATTTCTCGATTCCCATGCTACAGTAAGACAATCTATAAGAGTACACTACCTGAATGTTGCCTATTCCTTAAGTTTCCTAATCTTAATTACTGTGGGTCGTGAAACCAGTTCTCATACCATCTCAGTGTTATCCCGACAAACTTTCCAAATTACAGGTGTCAAGAAAGAAATCACATTACATTCTTTTCTCTTTGAACGAAAATTTGTACCCATAAAAAAATAGTTAAAAATGATTGTACACAATCATTTATAAACTAATAGACCAAATATATAGCATACTGTCCATACCATAGAGAGGAAAACTCTGCGAATTATTGGTGTCTAGCAACCACAACTTAATTACCTGTGCAGCCTAAGCTTTGTGATTCTTAGTGAAAGTAAAATAAACACTTATATATAATATTTCAATAAACATATTAAACCCTTTACGCCAATTTATAGCTCTAGTACCTCATAGGGTAAAGTTGTGGTTGCTGTAAAACAAATCACAATATCATTTTTTTTTTTATCAATGATCAGCTCCGTTTTGTCAACTACTTACGAGTTTCTTAATATATAGTAATTTTAATACTACATAGATTATACAAAAGTCATCATATACTTTAGTCACATTCTACTTGTAGGATATTTACATATCATGTAATCCAATCAAAATTAGTGCATGAGCATATAAAAGATTAATGGGAACAAAATAATAGGTAAATAACACATACTTGAAGATATACAGCAAGCAAGCAGAAAGAGCCTGCGACTTGATCAGAAAATCTTGGACTCACTGATGCACTAATTGAGCAGCTTTGGGATGCAAGGATGCAATATCTGGGAAATTCAGCATAACACGAGAACCAAATTCAAATGACGAATTTTGATCAACGGTTACAAATGGTTTCATGAAAGCAAGATAATATTCATAGATTACCATCTGGAGTGCTGTAGAAATCTCCCGCACCATCATAGTCGATCCAAGTCTCAGACCACTATAATAAGCGTGGTCACAAACACACCATCCAAATCATGAAAGGAACTAAATATAGTAGTTATCTAATGCTGCAGCAGAAAAACCAAAGCACATCTCAGCATATGATACAGGGTCACCAGTTTTACGATATATAACATCAATTGTCTCATACCATTTTATACAGAGAAAGTACCGTTAGTTGGGAAATTGGTATCCACAACACCAGAAAAAAAAACTCTCATAAACAACACCATGCTTTTGCTCTTTTTTTTTTTTTAACGCCATTTAATAAGAAAATATAAATAAAGGTAAAATGTTCTCAACAAAATAATATAAGAGGCATACGAAATTAGCAAATGCTCGGTAGATAACAAAAGTGGGTGAAAAAATCACAAATAACAAAATTTACATAATAACATAAACCAAAACATAGAAAAACTTTACCTATGCTGTTCAAAAAAAAAAAAAAAAAAAAAAACTTTACCTAGATAGACCAATCGAACAACCCTGAACAAAATAACCAAACAACAGAAACTTGCCTCAGGAAATAAGAATTACTATTCGCCAAAAAAAAAATTAAACCAAATAATTACAAATATATATAACTTACAGATATTACGCAGATAGACATAAGCAACAAAACCTGCAAAAAGAACAACGTAACACAAAGTCGTAAGGCAGGTGAAGCGCAAGAAAAGAACATTCAACAAAAATACATTAAGAACTAAGGCGTTAGAAATTGGAGAACCAAAAAACAAACACAAAAAAAAAAGAAAGGAAAAAGCAGGCAGTAATTGAACCGTAACTAAATGACAATGGTGAACCTAAAATTAATAATTGTCAACAAAAGTTTAATTTAGCTAAAAATGAATATGAATCAAAACATACATAATTCTAGACGACATAATTTCTCCATTCACGCATTTCATCAAGCAGTTGACGTGCATAGAACAACTATATTTATACTAATGGATTATTAAGGGTAAAACAACATAGAAACGGCTATCTTATTTGTAAATACACATAATCAAATGTTAAATACAACAAATATGTGATATATATGTAATGAAAATTTGTAATCAAAGTTGTAGTAAAGTTGTAATCAAACCATATAGTGATACAAAGTTGTAATCAAAATTGTAATAAAGTTGTAATAAAAACCTACAATTCTTACAGTATATCAACATACAATTACATTAATACAAACTTGTAATCAAAACATACGATTACGTTATCAAGAACTTACAGATTTTAGGGCGGTTTTATTGAATGATTTGTGCTCATGAAGATGACGATGATAAAGACAGCCTCTCTTTATTTTGTAGTTACTTTGTCTGGGTCTCATCACGCCGAGATCGATTAGTACCATTCGCAAATCGATGAACTGACCGGAAAATAGTCGAGCGATTTCAATCAATTAGGGCGTAAATTCAGGCGACTTTAAGTATACCGGAAAATATTATACAAAATTAGTACCATTCGGTGCGTAAAATTGTCGCCACTAAATCTGTTGTAGCGGCGACCTTGGTTACGGGTGCCGGAGGCCATAATCGTCGGAGGCCACTAAATCTAGTTTTTGTTTTTTTTTTCCCGGATAAAATGGTAAACAGATGTGTTGATATGTACACGTGTTGTGTTATTGGAATTATTTTGCATTTTCATTTTGCTGTTTAAAATTACACGTGGAAATAAAATGTCACGGATAATATCAGCTTTATATTTCATGCTTTTTAAAAAGTAGAGATAAAAGATTAAAGCTATAAGACCACAGATATTGGTGATTGTAACGTGGAGTGGATGAGATACATTTTTTGGGGAAAAACTGTGACTGGGCCATGACATTTTGGGGGGGAGTTGTAATGGGGGGCTTTTGTCATGGTAAGACTGTGACGTGGCATTTTCTTTTTCTTTTTTTTTAATTGTTTTTAAATTATTTTTTATTTTGTTTAATACAAAATATAAAATAAATTAGACAAAAGTACATTAATTATTTAAAAAAAAACATTACAATTAAAAAATACACGCAAAAAAAAACATTACAATACATTATTAAAAAAAACACTAGTTATGCATCGAGCGAAAGTTTGGCGGGAGGTTCCAAATATGAGCCGTTAAATCTTCACGAAGTTGATCGTGCACGTCTCGATCGCGAATCTCTTTCTCTCGTGATCGACGATCTTTGACCCTTCTCCGAATATTGCGACGAGGCCGGTTTTCGGGTTTATCTAACCATTCTTGTTCCCAAGTACTTAACGCAAACCCGTTATCTTCTTGTATCATGTTGTGCATAACAATACAACTATACATTATCCTTCTCATCTTATTAAAACTCATAACTCGTGCCGGTGTTTTTAAAATCGCAAACCGACCTTGTAAAACACCAAATGTACGCTCAACATCCTTTCTAACACTCGCTTGAAATTTAGTAAATTTTTTCCTAGGCTCTTCAATAGGAGTCGTATACCCCTTTATTAGTGTTGTCCAATCGGGATATATCCCGTCCGCCAAGTAGTAACCAAAGGGATACTGGTTTCCGTTTACTTCAAACGGTGAAGGTGCGACTCTATCCTTACGAAGGGAATCAAACAACGGAGAATGATTTAACACATTAATGTCATTGTTTGAACCCGCCATCCCAAAAAACGCATGCCATATCCACATATCGTATGAAGCAACCGCTTCAAGCATGATCGTCGGGTGACCGTGATCACCTCTCGTTTATTGTCCTTTCCATGCAACGGGATAATTTTTCCATGCCCAATGCATACAGTCAATACTACCCAACATTCCCTTGAAACCATGTTTCTCCTCGTGCGCCCAATACAACCGAGCAATGTCAGTTGCATTAGGCTTCCTCAAATATTCCCGCCCATATAAGTCAATTATACACTTGCAAAAATTATTTAAAGTAACATAACCCGTTTTTTCCGCCATTTTAATATATTCATCAAATATATCCTCGGTCATCCCATACGACAATTGCCGTAACGCGCAAGTTATTTTTTGAATAGTTGAGAAACCAAGACGTCCAAGTGCATCCGGACGTTGTTGGAAAAAAGTAAAATGATCGGGGGCATTAGGAGTATAAGAGTGTTGAAGAATACCGTCTCGGATACGGAGAAATAAAACTTTGCGCATCCGAAATCGTCTCTTGAAAATGTCGTCCGGAAACGTCGGATTTTCACAAATGTAATCGCTCCACAATAATTGACCCACTGCTTCACGATCTCTATTTAAAAAACGTCGTGGTTGTCTTTGAAAACGAGTTCTTGGTTGGATTTCTTCCTCTTTTTCGGACGACGTTGAATCGAATAACAAATCGATACTTAAGGCTAAAAAATCCATATTTTTTAGTTTCTAAAACAAAAAGAAGATATAAACTTTTATATATATATGAGTGTGTAGTGAATAAAAGTGTGTGAAAAATGAAAATAAAGAGTGTGTATTTATAGAAGAAAAAGAGAAAAAAAAATAAAAATCAGCAACGGCTAGCTTATAACGGCTATGAAATTTAGACCAATCAAAACGTGCCACGTCCCCTACTGATGCGTTTGTACCAGCGTTTTTTCGTGACAAACGCCCCGATACAAACGCTCATTCCGGGCGTTTGTGGGCGGCATATGGCGACAAACGCATGCGTTATCTGTGGTCTAAATATGCAACTTTATTTCAACGTAGGGTGTGTTTGGATGAAAGTAGCTGGAGCTGGAGCTTATAGCTGGAGCTGGAGCTTATGGTCTGGAGCTGGAGCTGGAGCTGGAGCTTATTTTTAAAGCTGGTAGCTGGAACTTATTATTTTTTATAAGTGTTTGGTAAACTAGCTGGAGCTTATTTTCTAGTTCATAAGCTCTACTTTTTTCAAAAGCTATTAGAAGTAGGGTGTGTTTGGATGAAACTAGCTGAAGCTGGAGCTTATAACCGGAGCTGGAGCTTATGGACTAGAGCTGGAGCTGGAGCTTATTATTTTTTATAAGTGTTTGGTAAACTAGCTGGAGTTTATTTTCCAATTCATAAGCTCTACTTTTTTTCATAAGCTACTAGAAGTAGCTTATTTTTCTAGAGCTTATGATTTTCATAAGCTCTACTTTTTTTTGTTTACCAAACAAAGCTTATGACTCGGAGCTTATAAAAATCATAAACTCAAGCTCCTATAAGCTCTCATAAGCTCCCACAAGCTAGCGTGCCAAACATACCCGTAGCTTATTTTTCTAGAGCTTATGATTTTCATAAGCTCTACTTTTTATATCTACCAAACAAAGCTTATTACTTAGAGCTTATTAAAATCATAAGCTCAAGCTCTCATAAGCCCCCATAAGTTCCCATAAGCTGCTACGCCAAACACACCCGTATGCTATATCCTAAATAAAAATAAAAATATATTTTAATGTAGGCTATTAGTGATCGGTTACCTGCTGAACCGGCAAAATTAATTATTTAGCATTTTTTTTTTAATTTTTATATAACTACAAATATATCATATATTTTCATTTCTGTTCCGATATAAGCTATATACTTAAATTATTTGTTCCGATGTAAGTTATATACTTTCATTTTTTTTTATTTTTTTTGCTTGTTTTTCTTTTATCCGGTTAACAAGTCCAGTTCGTTTTTATTAGCACACTTTCTGAAAGTATATAACATACATTGGTATTTTTTGGGGTATATACCATACATTGGAACATACATTGGAACAAAAGTGAAATTATATAGCGTATTTATAGCTTTAACCCTTAAATAAATGCTTTTTTTTTCTTTTTTTCTTTTTAACATAGAAAGTTAGTTATATGTTTATGTAACTTTTTTTCTTCCAAAAAATCGAAAGCTTAAGGTCCAGATTGATCGATTAAATGGTTTTTAACAGAGTGGAATATAAGGAATTTAAATTAACTTAATTCAACAGAATTAAATTATATAATCACGTTTGGTTTGTAACTTTAACGATGGAATTGAATTATAAATGTTAGAAAATGACTTAATTAACCTTTACTTTACTGTTCAAGTAAACTACAATGTTAATGAAGTAGTATTACGGTAGTCGATAGCAAAACCCAGCAACTACGGAGCATCAAGATCAACATTGTAAACATCAAAAAAGTTCACCATTACTACTAGACAGAAAGAATTAAAACTCTCTTAATACTATCATCGGATCTTACAAAAAATCAAAAATTCAAACATAAAAGTTCAGAAATAACAAATCAAACAATATCATCCCTGACTCCAAATCTTACAGAAAATCAAAAATAACTCAAGCTTAAAAGCCTAGAAATTATTAATCAAACAAGCTAGTTAAAAGAAGAAAGAATCGATCTGAGTGTAGGACTAACGTCGTTGTGACTGTGTGGGATTGAGGCAGTGGTGGAAACTGAGGCGACATTTTTAACTATCGGGACGATGGTTGTAACAATGGTGAAATTATTTCAGAGGTGGTGATTTGTGCCGGTGGTGAGTGTTGCGGTAGTGGTGAGTCTCACGGCGATGGTGAGTGTTGCGGTGTGGTTGTGGTGAGTGTTGCAGAGCGACAATTGATGGAACAAATTCAGTGAAGATGACGAGTCTTCTTCATCTTCATCTTCTCGGTTCGTTCTTTTACCAGACGAAATGGTTCTCCAAATATTAAACAAACTTAGCGATTTGAAATCATTATGCATTTGCAAACTCATTCCCAAACGTTTCGATTCAATTGTTTTTCAAGTCGACACCATTTTCGTGATTGCTTCATCCGGTTTGAGTTGGAAGATCAGCGATGGAGTTACTGTGCGGTTTAATCTCGACTCTTTTTCATCAGCAATTAAGTTTTTGAGTACGTTTACGAAACTCAAGTCTCTATGCATCCACATGCCGTCGTCCAATGTTTATGCTGGTGGTATTGATATAACTGATGATTGTTTGTTCAAGTGGAAGATTCAACTCGGTAACAGAGTTGATTCGTTTTTATTTCTGTCACCGAATTTAATTTGTGATACTAATGCTAATGTTTATGAGGGATTATCAAACGATGACGAAAAACATGATAAATATAGGATTGCAATTACCTGTTTAGCGGATGAGAGTATGAGGTTGATGTTATTTCGTTTATTATTTGATTTTAGGTTGTTGGAATATGTAAAAACTTCGAGTTCAGATAACCGTGGAATGGTTTTTTTTTTTAACAGTAGGGAAAAGATTTCTCAAGTGATGAAGTGGATTCGTTCACCTATTGATTCTGTTCTAGAAAGGGTGAATCAGAATTTGTCGAAGACTTTTAGTCGGATTAGTTCGTGTTTTGTCTCCTTATTGAAATTGCCGGTTTCAGGGTACGTTATGAAGGGAGTAACTATGATTATATTTGAGATGGATGATATTTCCGAGGATAGTAGTTTGAAAAATTTTGATGGTTTTGAACAAGATAATAAAGAGGAGGCTATCTATAATGAAGCTGTGATGGAGATTTATAAGAAGCATAAAGGCTTGATAGTCGAGAGAGAGGTTGCGATAGTATGAATAATGTGAAATCACTCAACTTTGTGAAATGGTAATTTTCTTTTGAATTGATTGTTGTTTATATGAGAACATGTTTTCTTTGGTAGCTTACTTCGCATGAGTTTTTCGTTATATAAATAGCAACTAGTTGTGAGAATTTTCATCTTATATATAAGTATAAATCTATAAATATGTTTTGGTTAATTATAGAATGATGTTGATAAACGAATAAACGGATAAATGGATACCAGGATACTGAGGAAGTGAGTATTTTTTTTACTTGGATTTATGCGGTCTAATCAGGTTATCCTATGACCGTTGACCCTTTTCTCTAGCCACACTGCTAATGATGTTTGAACCATAACCTCTTGGGAAGAAATCAGGGTCCCAACCAGTAGACTATCTTGAGATTGTTTATAAATTGACGTTGATATGCTACTGTAATTAGTTGTCTTGTACATTCTCTAAGTAAATTTGATTGTTAGCTTACTGATTACGAATGAATCATTTATAAGTGGTATAGTAGTATCCGGTAAGGATAAATATAAACTCTGGAGGAAGATGTAATATTCAAGTAATTGAAGATATAAAGTATTCTTGCCGATAGGTGAAATAAGGTGTTACACTTTACGTGTCAAATGGGAACTTTTGACTAGTACCAAATGTTCAAAATTGTTGATGCAGACCAAAATCTTGTAACGTTTGTGAACGAGCAAACATTAAATTAGCGTTTATGGGACAAACTAAATTGAACTACTAGGTGCCTGGGTTGATGACACCCACTAGACATTCAACCCCTGCAATTTGAGGGTTCTCCATACCTGCCATTTAACCCATACCCATAACTAATGTTGATTGCAATTTGCAAACCAAACTCCATGTACACCAAGAAACATCATGCTTTTGCATATTTTGTTTCTCCTGATACATGTGACATAGTTTAACCCCTGCAACTAACTCTAATAATATTATACTACTAACTCTAATAATAAAACTAACTAGAATCGAAACGGCCCTCGCGTTGATGCAGGCGTGTTTTGGTTTGCTTTTTGTGTAATTGATTTATGGTGGTTGATAAGCTTCAAATGTCGTATGTAATGCAAAAAGGATCAATGACCGAATGCTTAATATTGCGTAAAAGAACTGTTGGAACAAATACGTATTCGACGTACTCTTTTATTAATACGTGAGTTTGTCCGAGTCAAATACATGCTTCAATAAAAACTCATGTCCATGTGCTACTTCCAACTAATTCCTTCGGCCCAACTTCTACTTAATTCCTTAGGGTCCAATTAGCTAGTTATCCTTGACCATTTTTGTAACGACCCGGATTTTTCCGCTAATATATAGAAGATTAATATTTACATAATTAAGGTTTCCAACATGTTAGGCAATCAAATTTATTAAGACTTGGTTATTTGGAATGAATTTTATACAAACGTTTGGCCACCCAGTCTGTCTGACGATTCACGAACGTCATATATCGTAATAATTAATTAAAGGAATATATATTTGGATATATATATATATATATATATATATATATATATATATATATATATATATATATATATATATATTATGATTTGATTAAATGATATTTAAGTATCTCATTAAGTATAATAACAATGAGTTATATATATTAGATGAGACTACTAACTTAAAGACATTGAAACAATATACATATATGTATCGATTATCGACGTATTAACTCTTAAGTTAAAATCAATATATATGTATTGTATTAAGATGTATTAATACACTTTTGAAAGGCTTAAATACATATATCAATATACTTATACTCAACAAAGATAGCTATATTCATATTCCCATTCAATTCCATCAAGAATTCTACTAGTATTCATACGGTATTTATACCCGTATTGTAACCAGTTTCTATACGTATATACTATTGGTATATACACATAAAAATCTGCATCTTACCAACCCTAGGACATCAAGAAACATGTGGGAGCCATGGATTGATAACTAGTATTAACCATTTAGCTAAAATTCAACATAAGGATCCTATACACTTACCTAAACCTCATGCCATCTTTACTACTTATACATCCATTCCATTTTCATTTCTACTTCATATTTTTCTAACTAAAAACACACATACTCAAACACTCTCTCAAGAACACAACACAATTCAGCAAGTTATAGAATCCAAATCTAAGTTAGAATCATCATAAGAAAGCTTGATCAAGAACATATCAAGATAACCTTCCAAGTGTACAAGTTTACTTCCAATCTTTCAATCCAACTCCACAACTCTTTAGAATCCATAATCCTACTTTCATATCAGTAGCTTTCCATCTTATAATCAAGGTAATAAACATATTCAAGCTTTGGTTCAATTCATATAATCATAACTATCTTAAATCAAGATAGATTTCTTACTTGAAACTTTTGTTGATTCGATGATTCTACTTCAAGAATTTCAAGCCATCAAAGCTACCTTTGAGCTAAAGATTATTTACTCTCTTTTCCAGTAGCTTTACCCTAGTAAGTTGAGGTAATAGCTTTGTTCAAAATCTCGTTCGATTCATATTCATATAGCTATCTTATTTTGAGTTATAACTAATAACAACAAGAACATAGTTTAGATTATTTCTAAATTTGTTTACAAATAAACTTAATCCTTCTAACTTGACTTTTAAAATATTTCAACACATGTATTATGACAGTATGTCAAGCTAACATAAGGATATAAAACTTGTAAATATGAAGAACACCTTAAAATCGAATATACGCCGTCTTAGTCGAACGGGGGCTGTTTTGGGTTTAATTTTAAAAACCTATCTTAAACTTTGAATTAAAAGATTTTCTTTGGTGAAAAATATTATTTTATATGGATATGAAATATATTCAAAATCCATGGTTAAACTCTAAGTGGAAGTATGTTTTTCAAAAGGGTCATCAAGATGTCGTTCTTACGACGGATATGACTATCTTCTCTTATTTGACACCTAAGCTGTATTTTCGACTATAAACCTATACTTTTTCTGTTAAGATTAATAATGTTGAGTTCGATACGAAACCATGGCAACTCGAATCACTCAAAACGGATTTGTAACGAAGAAATTATGGGTAAAACAAAATTGGATATTTTTCTTAATTTTTAGCTACGGAGATTATTTATAAAAATGGATGCTAACCTTATCCTAGCTAACTTACCTTGTATCCTACATGTATTTATACATGTCTTGTTCCCGAACTTATGGAAATACAATTTATAATAGTCGTGATTAAGTTCTACGACAATATATTATAGTTTTAATAAAGATCGTAAGGTACCATATATATATATATGACTTGATCACCGTGGATTCGTATACAAAGTTTTGACATATCATTTTGACTTCTTCTATATATATTATTGGAACAAACTATTAGACACCATTGGCAGTAATCTCGAGTTAGCTGTGGGTCGAAGTGGATTCCAAAATATTATATACTTTGAGTTGTGATCGAGCCTGAGACATGTATACAATGGGTCGCGGATTGCTTCAGACAATATACATATTATGTGTCTTATTATATTAAGATAATATTTTATAGTGTTAGTGAATTCTAACACAATATACGCATTTATATTTATATATATATTTATACTGTTGGACTATTGGACTATTGGAATACGAACGTTGGACTACTAACAATGGACAATTAAAATTATCATAAGTATGTAATATTTTATATATATATATATATATATATATATATATATATATATATATATATATATATATATATATATATATATATATATCTTGACACAAAAATATTATTATTAGGTTCGTGAATTTTTCAAAAGGTCAAGTTGTCATAACCCGTCCTTAACCATAAGAACGAGTTAGATAACGTATGATTTCATTGCGAGGTATTGACCTCTATATGCGACATTTTTAAAAGAACAACTGCATTTATTTTACATTACAAACCATAACTCTTATGTTAATACAAGCTTTAGACAATATAAAGATGATTATCGTTTAGCGATAATCTTAGACTTACAAACTTTACATGTGATGATAACAATACAATTTCTAGCATATTTTACATTACAATTCCTCGGATATGCAGTTTTATTTTTGACACAAATATGCATACTCAAGATCTTGCTTAAATTCAACATGTTGCAGCGGAAGCTTTTAGTTATCACCTGAGAATAGACATGTTTAAAACGTCAACATAAAGTTGGTGAGATATAGGTTTAATGCCGGCAGCAATATATATATATAGACCACAAGATTTCATATATAAACATTTTAATAAAAATATTCTAAGTGGTTGAGCACTTGGTAACCATACTTAACATTTAATCACGTCGCATATTCCCTTTATTATGAAATCTTACTACACCGTACCAAGTGTAGTCACTAAACGAAGTACTGTGCAACCGTTGAATACTGGTCGTCCAGTCCGGTTGGGGTTGTCAGGCCCGATAGATCTATCAACAGGATTCGCGTTTACAATACCGCTATAAATAATAGTTACCAAGCTACAGGGAAGTATGCCAGTGGTACAACTCAAAGTAGAATATATTTTCCAGTTACTTGTGTCCATAACGTAAAACATAAAATACATGTATTCTCATCCCGAAATACTTGGAGTTTAAAAATGGGACTATATACTCACTTTTGCCTTGAAGATATATATTTTAACTTGGTCTCCGGTTGATATCACGAACCTATCCATATATAATATATCAATATATTTTTATTTTAAACAATCGTCACATATATATACTTATAATACTTTTTATGTCTTCTTAGTCCGTAGTTAGTAATTTAATTTTAATGGTTCATTTTTAGGTGTTTTAATAATTAAATAAAACCCCCATCGAAATAAATAAAACCCCCATCATATTCGTATTGGTCGGGATTAATCTTGACCCACGGTACCGGTGTTGTCAAATGACGTGTTGCGTACATAAAGTACCGGTGTTGTCAAATGACGTGTTGCGTACAATCATGGGATCTTATGATTAATCTTCTCGTATTATTTACGGGTGATCCTGAAATATATAAAATTAAATTATGAGTACATATATATAAAATATCATGTTATTTTAAAAAGATGTGATTTATTTAATTTTTCTCCAATTATTTTCATGGCTAAACTAGTCTTGGATATTCGATTTTGTTTTGGTCATAGTTTCTTCGTTACAACTCCGTTTTCGTTGGTTCAACTTGCCACTTTCTTGGATCGAGTCCTTCTTTAAGAATATGAACTGTAAATACCTTAGTTTGTATTCGAAATCACAGGTCATAGGTCAAACTTTGGTGAAACTTATGAAGTTAATCATTTTCCATCATGTAAACAACCTTAAATGATTATTTTTCTAAAAATACTTATACTTTGAGTTAAATCATGAAATTTTTATGTGTTATCATATTCATAGTAAATATCATTTTTCCAAAAAATAAACCTCCAATTCAAGGTTCAAAATAGTTTTTAATTATCCAACCCAAAACAGCCCCCGGTTGCACTCCGACGTCGTAAAAACAGTTTTTAAGGTGTTCTTTGAAAAACCAAGTTATACCTTGTTAAATTAGAATATATTTATGATATATTATAGGTCTTGAAGTATTTTAAAAGTTAAGTTAGAAGGATCTATTTAGTTTGCAAACAAGTTTGAAATCATTCAAACTATGTTCTTGTTGTTAAAATTGTATACCATAAAATAAGATAGCTATATATATATGAATCGAATAAGGTTATGAACAAAGTTACTTCCTCAAGTTACTTGGACAAGATTGCTGTAAAATAGAAGTAAAAACCTAGAACCAAAAGAGTGGTGGAGTTGGATGAAAGATTGGAAGTAAACTTGTGTTCATGGAAGGATTCTTGAAGTGTTTTTGTAAGGGTTTTCCTATGGTGATTAAGTGTTGTTTTTATGGCTAGATCTTCATGGATACTAGCTGAATGGTTATGGGTTTCTTATGACTTATAAGTAGGTGAATTAGATAGTAGTTTAGGAGTAGAAATGGTGAGCTAAACATGGCTTGGTGATGGCCATTTAAAACGTGAGCAAGGGGGGAACAAGGACAAATTTCCAAGCTTGTAATCTTGTGTAATTAGTCATACAATCATACAAAGTAATTACCTTATACATAAGGCATGAACAAGGGCTGGTTGGTGGTGATTTGATGTGTATATACTAATAGTAAATACGTATAGAAGCTAGGTATGATACGAGTACATATACTCTAAATATACGTATAGAAATCTTGTGAAAACGGAACGAGGATTCAAATATAGTTATATTTTGTGAATATACTTATATTGTTTTATGTATTTAAGTCCTTAAAAAGTGATTAAATACATTACATATACGATATATGTATAAACATTATAGGTCATAAGTTTTTATGTCAAATAACGTTACGTATGGTTATTGTTTTGAAAACTTAAATTAGTAGTTTCAAAATATACTTATAACTTATTGTTATTAATACAAAATGAGATATTAAAACATCCTTAGATCATGTTAAATATGTATATATACATATATATACACAAACGTATAATTATCATATATTATATAGTTCGTGATATCATCGGTCAAACTAGACGGTCAAACGTTGTGTAAAACTCTTTTCAAAACATAAGTCTCAACAATTTGGATTGCTTATCATGTTGGTAAGGTTTAATTTATGTAAATATTAATCTTATAAGTATAAATTGATCGAAAAAGTCCGGGTCATTACAGTACCTACCCGTTAAATAAATTTCGTCCCGAAATTTTAAAATCGTACCTATTATGCGTCATCGGGAAACAAATGCGGGTATTTTTGTTTCATTTGATCCTCTCGCTCCCAAGTAAACTCGGGACCTCTTCGTGCATTCCAACGAACTTTAACGATCGGTATGTTGCTCTGCTTGAGCCGTTTAACTTCACGGTCCATGATCTCGATTGGTTCTTCTATGAATTGTAGTTTCTCGTCAACTTGAATTTCTTCAAGAGGAATGGTGAGGTCTTCCTTTGCAAGACACTTTTTAAGGTTCGAGACGTGAAATGTATTATGTACTCCGGCGAGTTGTTGCGGTAACTCGAGTCGATAAGCTACCGGTCCAATGCGTTCGATGATCTTGAACGGACCTACATATCTTGGGTTCAGTTTACCCCTTTTTCCGAAACGTATTACACCTTTACAAGGTGACACCTTTAGCATAACCATGTCACCGATCTGAAACTCTAATGGTTTCCTTCGGACATCGGCGTAGCTCTTTTGGCGACTACGGGCTGTTTTCAATCTCTCCTTGATTTGTACTATCTTCTCAGTCGTTTCGTGTATGATCTCGGGACCAGTTAATTGTCGATCTCCTACTTCATTCCAACAAATAGGAGATCTACACTTCCTTTCGTACAATGCTTCGAATGGTGCATGAAATGTCCCGTTCTTATTGATTAAAAACGTTCCATATTAATTGATTTCGTTGCGAGGTTTTGACCTCTATATGAGACGTTTTTCAAAGACTGCATTCATTTTTAAACAAACCATAACCTTTATTTCATCAATAAAGGTTTAAAAAGCTTTACGTAGATTATCAAATAATGATAATCTAAAATATCCTGTTTACACACGACCATTACATAATGGTTTACAATACAAATATGTTACAACAAAATAAGTTTCTTGAATGCAGTTTTTACACAATATCATACAAGCATGGACTCCAAATCTTGTCCTTATTTAAGTATGCGACAGCGGAAGCTCTTAATAATCACCTGAGAATAAACATGCTTAAAACGTCAACAAAAATGTTGGTGAGTTATAGGTTTAACCTATATATATCAAATCGTAACAATAGACCACAAGATTTCATATTTCAATACACATCCCATACATAGAGATAAAAATCATTCATATGGTGAACACCTGGTAACCGACAATAACAAGATGCATATATAAGAATATCCCCATCATTCCGGGACACCCTTCGGATATGATATAAATTTCGAAGTACTAAAGCATCCGGTACTTTGGATGGGGTTTGTTAGGCCCAATAGATCTATCTTTAGGATTCGCGTCAATTAGGGTGTCTGTTCCCTAATTCTTAGATTACCAGACTTAATAAAAAGGGGCATATTCGATTTCGATAATTCAACCATAGAATGTAGTTTCACGTACTTGTGTCTATTTTGTAAATCATTTATAAAACCTGCATGTATTCTCATCCCAAAAATATTAGATTTTAAAAGTGGGACTATAACTCACTTTCACAGATTTTTACTTCGTCGGGAAGTAAGACTTGGCCACTGGTTGATTCACGAACCTATAACAATATATACATATATATCAAAGTATGTTCAAAATATATTTACAACACTTTTAATATATTTTGATGTTTTAAGTTTATTAAGTCAGCTGTCCTCGTTAGTAACCTACAACTAGTTGTCCACAGTTAGATGTACAGAAATAAATCGATAAATATTATCTTGAATCAATCCACGACCCAGTGTATACGTATCTCAGTATTGATCACAACTCAAACTATATATATTTTGGAATCAACCTCAACCCTGTATAGCTAACTCCAACATTCACATATAGAGTGTCTATGGTTGTTCCGAAATATATATAGATGTGTCGACATGATAGGTCGAAACATTGTATACGTGTCTATGGTATCTCAAGATTACATAATATATAATACAAGTTGATTAAGTTATGGTTGGAATAGATTTGTTACCAATTTTCACGTAGCTAAAATGAGAAAAAATTATCCAATCTTGTTTTACCCATAACTTCTTCATTTTAGATCCGTTTTGAGTGAATCAAATTGCTATGGTTTCATATTGAACTCTATTTTATGAATCTAAACAAAAAAGTATAGGTTTCTAGTCGGAAAAATAAGTTACAAGTCGTTTTTGTAAAGGTAGTCATTTCAGTCGAAAGAACGACGTCTAGATGACCATTTTAGAAAACATACTTCCACTTTGAGTTTAACCATAATTTTTGGATATAGTTTCATGTTCATAATAAAAATCATTTTCTCAGAATAACAACTTTTAAATCAAAGTTTATCATAGTTTTTAATTAACTAACCCAAAACAGCCCGCGGTGTTACTACGACGGCGTAAATCCGGTTTTACGGTGTTTTTCGTGTTTCCAGGTTTTAAATCATTAAGTTAGCATATCATATAGATATAGAACATGTGTTTAGTTGATTTTAAAAGTCAAGTTAGAAGGATTAACTTTTGTTTGCGAACAAGTTTAGAATTAACTAAACTATGTTCTAGTGATTACAAGTTTAAACCTTCGAATAAGATAGCTTTATATGTATGAATCGAATGATGTTATGAACATCATTACTACCTTAAGTTCCTTGGATGAACCTACTGGAAAAGAGAAAAATGGATCTAGCTTCAATGGATCCTTGGATGGCTCAAAGTTCTTGAAGCAAAATCATGACACGAAAACAAGTTCAAGTAAGATCATCACTTGAAATAAGATTGTTATAGTTATAGAAATTGAACCAAAGTTTGAATATGATTATTACCTTGTATTAGAATGATAACCTACTGTAAGAAACAAAGATTTCTTGAGGTTGGATGATCACCTTACAAGATTGGAAGTGAGCTAGCAAACTTGAAAGTATTCTTGATTTTATGAAACTAGAACTTTTGGAATTTATGAAGAACACTTAGAACTTGAAGATAGAACTTGAGAGAGTTCAATTAGATGAAGAAAATTGAAGAATGAAAGTGTTTGTAGGTGTTTTTGGTCGTTGGTGTATGGATTAGATATAAAGGATATGTAATTTTGTTTTCATGTAAATAAGTCATGAATGATTACTCATATTTTTGTAATCTTATGAGATATTTCATGCTAGTTGCCAAATGATGGTTCCCACATGTGTTAGGTGACTCACATGGGCTGCTAAGAGCTGATCATTGGAGTGTATATACCAATAGTACATACATCTAAAAGCTGTGTATTGTACGAGTACGAATACGGGTGCATACGAGTAGAATTGTTGATGAAACTGAACGAGAATGTAATTGTAAGCATTTTTGTTAAGTAGAAGTATTTTGATAAGTGTATTGAAGTCTTTCAAAAGTGTATAAATACATATTAAAACACTACATGTATATACATTTTAACTGAGTCGTTAAGTCATCGTTAGTCGTTACATGTAAGTGTTGTTTTGAAACCTTTAGGTTAACGATCTTGTTAAATGTTGTTAACCCAATGTTTATAATAACAAAAGAGATTTTAAATTATTATATTATCATGATATTATGATGTACGAATATCTCTTAATATGATATATATACATTAAATGTCGTTACAACGATAAATGTTACATATATGTCTCGTTTCAAAATCATTAAGTTAGTAGTCTTGTTTTTACATATGTAGTTCATTGTTAATATAATTAATGATATGTTTACTTATCATAATATCATGTTAACTATATATATAACCATATATATGTCATCATATAGTTTTTTTACAAGTTTTAACGTTCGTGAATCACCGGTCAACTTGGGTGGTCAATTGTCTATATGAAACCTATTTCAATTAATCAAGTCTTAACAAGTTTGATTGCTTAACATGTTGGAAACATTTAATCATGTAAACATCAATCTCAATTAATATATATAAACATGGAAAAGTTCGGGTCACTACAGTACCTACCCGTTAAATAAATTTCGTCCCGAAATTTTAAGCTGTTGAAGGTGTTGACGAATCTTCTGGAAATAGATGCGGGTATTTCTTCTTCATCTGATCTTCACGCTCCCAGGTGAACTCGGGTCCTCTACGAGCATTCCATCGAACCTTAACAATTGGTATCTTGTTTTGCTTAAGTCTTTTAACCTCACGATCCATTATTTCGACGGGTTCTTCGATGAATTGGAGTTTTTCGTTGATTTGGATTTCATCTAACGGAATTGTGAGATCTTCTTTAGCAAAACATTTCTTCAAATTCGAGACGTGGAAAGTGTTATGTACAGCCGCGAGTTGTTGAGGTAACTCAAGTCGGTAAGCTACTGGTCCGACACGATCAATAATCTTGAATGGTCCAATATACCTTGGATTTAATTTCCCTCGTTTACCAAATCGAACAACGCCTTTCCAAGGTGAAACTTTAAGCATGACCATCTCTCCAATTTCAAATTCTATATCTTTTCTTTTAATGTCAGCGTAGCTCTTTTGTCGACTTTGGGCGGTTTTCAACCGTTGTTGAATTTGGATGATCTTCTCGGTAGTTTCTTGTATAATCTCCGGACCCGTAATCTGTCTATCCCCCACCTCACTCCAACAAATCGGAGACCTGCACTTTCTACCATAAAGTGCTTCAAACGGCGCCATCTCAATGCTTGAATGGTAGCTGTTGTTGTAGGAAAATTCTGCTAACGGTAGATGTCGATCCCAACTGTTTCCGAAATCAATAACACATGCTCGTAGCATGTCTTCAAGCGTTTGTATCGTCCTTTCGCTCTGCCCATCAGTTTGTGGATGATAGGCAGTACTCATGTCTAGACGAGTTCCTAATGCTTGCTGTAATGTCTGCCAGAATCTTGAAATAAATCTGCCATCCCTATCAGAGATAATAGAGATTGGTATTCCATGTCTGGAGACGACTTCCTTCAAATACAGTCGTGCTAACTTCTCCATCTTGTCATCTTCTCTTATTGGTAGGAAGTGTACTGATTTGGTGAGACGATCAACTATTACCCAAATAGTATCAAAACCACTTGCAGTCCTTGGCAATTTAGTGATGAAATCCATGGTAATGTTTTCCCATTTCCATTCCGGGATTTCGGGTTGTTGAAGTAGACCTGATGGTTTCTGATGCTCAGCTTTGACCTTAGAACACGTCAAACATTCTCCTACGTATTTAGCAACATCGGCTTTCATACCCGGCCACCAAAAATGTTTCTTGAGATCCTTGTACATCTTCCCCGTTCCAGGATGTATTGAGTATCTGGTTTTATGAGCTTCTCTAAGTACCATTTCTCTCATATCTCCAAATTTTGGTACCCAAATCCTTTCAGCCCTATACCGGGTTCCGTCTTCCCGAATATTAAGATGCTTCTCCGATCCTTTGGGTATTTCATCCTTTAAATTTCCCTCTTTTAAAACTCCTTGTTGCGCCTCCTTTATTTGAGTAGTAATGTTATTATGAATCATTATATTCATAGATTTTACTCGAATGGGTTCTCTATCCTTCCTGCTCAAGGCATCGGCTACCACATTTGCCTTCCCCGGGTGGTAACGAATCTCAAAATCGTAATCATTCAATAATTCAATCCACCTACGCTGCCTCATATTCAGTTGTTTCTGATTAAATATGTGTTGAAGACTTTTGTGGTCGGTATATATAATACTTTTGACCCCATATAAGTAGTGCCTCCAAGTCTTTAATGCAAAAACAACCGCGCCTAATTCCAAATCATGCGTCGTATAATTTTGTTCGTGAATCTTCAATTGTCTAGACGCATAAGCAATCACCTTCGTTCGTTGCATTAATACACAACCGAGACCTTGCTTTGATGCGTCACAATAAATCACAAAATCATCATTCCCTTCAGGCAATGACAATATAGGTGCCGTAGTTAGCTTTTTCTTCAATAACTGAAACGCTTTCTCTTGTTCATCATTCCATT
Source organism: Rutidosis leptorrhynchoides (assembly GCF_046630445.1). Lineage (NCBI taxonomy): Eukaryota > Viridiplantae > Streptophyta > Magnoliopsida > Asterales > Asteraceae > Rutidosis > Rutidosis leptorrhynchoides. The sequence goes on along the minus strand of NC_092336.1, from coordinate 73,619,226 downwards.
CAAATTTCTTCCCTTTATGCGTTAATGCAGTCAAGGGTTTTGCTATTCTGGAAAAGTCTTGGATGAACCTTCTGTAGTAACCAGCTAGTCCTAAAAACTGGCGTATGTGTTTCGGAGTTTTCGGGGTTTCCCACTTTTCAACAGTTTCTATCTTTGCCGGATCCACCTTAATACCTTCTTTGTTCACTATGTGACCGAGGAATTGAACTTCTTCCAACCAAAATGCACACTTTGAAAACTTAGCGTACAATTCTTCCTTCCTCAATACTTCTAACACCTTTCTCAAATGTTCACCGTGTTCTTGGTCATTCTTTGAGTAAATAAGTATGTCATCAATGAAAACAATGACAAACTTGTCAAGGTATGGTCCACACACTCGGTTCATAAGGTCCATGAACACAGCTGGTGCATTAGTTAAACCAAACGGCATGACCATAAACTCGTAATGACCGTAACGTGTTCTGAAAGCAGTCTTTGGAATATCATCTTCTTTCACCCGCATTTGATGATACCCGGAACGTAAGTCAATCTTTGAATAAACAGACGAGCCTTGTAGTTGATCAAATAAGTCGTCGATTCTCGGTAATGGGTAGCGGTTCTTGATGGTAAGTTTGTTCAACTCTCGGTAGTCGATACACAACCTGAATGTACCATCTTTCTTCTTGACAAACAAAACAGGAGCTCCCCACGGTGATGTGCTTGGTCGAATGAAACCACGCTCTAAAAGTTCTTGTAATTGGCTTTGCAGTTCTTTCATCTCGCTGGGTGCGAGTCTGTAAGGAGCACGAGCTATTGGTGCAGCTCCTGGTACAAGATCTATTTGAAATTCAACGGATCGATGTGGGGGTAATCCCGGTAATTCTTTCGGAAATACATCGGGAAATTCTTTTGCAATGGGAACATCATTGATGCTCTTTTCTTCAGTTTGTACTTTCTCGACGTGTGCTAGAACAGCATAGCAACCTTTTCTTATTAGTTTTTGTGCCTTCAAATTACTAATAAGATGTAGCTTCGTGTTGCCCTTTTCTCCGTACACCATTAAGGGTTTTCCTTTTTCTCGTATAATGCGAATTGCATTTTTGTAACAAACGATCTCCGCTTTCACTTCTTTCAACCAGTCCATACCGATTATCACATCAAAACTCCCTAACTCTACTGGTATCAAATCAATCTTAAATGTTTCGCTAACCAGTTTAATTTCTCGATTCCGACATATATTATCTGCTGAAATTAATTTACCATTTGCTAATTCGAGTAAAAATTTACTATCCAAAGGCGTCAATGGACAACTTAATTTAGCACAAAAATCTCTACTCATATAGCTTCTATCCGCACCCGAATCAAATAAAACGTAAGCAGATTTATTGTCAATAAGAAACGTACCCGTAACAAGCTCCGGGTCTTCCTGTGCCTCTACCGCATTAATATTGAAAACTCTTCCACGGCCTTGTCCATTCGTGTTCTCCTGGTTCGGGCAATTTCTAATAATGTGGCCTGGTTTTCCACATTTATAACAAACTACATTGGCATAACTTGCTCCGACACTACTTGCTCCGCCATTACTAGTTCCGACACCATTTGTTCCTTTCGTTCTATTAACCCCTGGTCCGTAGACCTCACACTTCACCGCGCTATGACCATTTCTTTTACACTTGTTGCAAAATTTGGTGCAGAACCCCGAGTGATTCTTTTCACACCTTTGGCATAGTTGCTTCTGATTGTTGTTGTTGTTGCGGTTATTATTGTTGTTGGGATGATTGTTGTAGTTGCTGTTGTTGTTGTTGTTGTTGTTGTTGTTGGGCCGTTTGTTGTAGTTGCGATTGATGTTGCGATTGTTGGGATAATTGTTGCGATTATTGTTGTAATTGCTGTTGTTGTTGTATTGGTGATTCTTATCACCGTTTTCCTCCCACTTTCTTTTGACTTGCTTCACATTGGCCTCTTCAGCAGTCTGTTCTTTAATTCTTTCTTCAATCTGGTTCACTAGTTTGTGAGCCATTCTACATGCCTGTTGTATGGAGGCGGGCTCGTGTGAACTTATATCTTCTTGGATTCTTTCCGGTAATCCTTTCACAAACGCGTCGATCTTCTCTTCCTCATCTTCGAATGCTCCCGGACACAATAGGCACAATTCTGTGAATCGTCTTTCGTATGTGGTAATATCAAATCCTTGGGTTCGTAACCCTCTAAGTTCTGTCTTGAGCTTATTGACCTCGGTTCTGGGACGGTACTTCTCGTTCATCAAGTGCTTGAATGCTGACCACGGTAGTGCATACGCATCATCTTGTCCCACTTGCTCTAGATAGGTATTCCACCATGTTAACGCAGAACCTGTGAAGGTATGCGTAGCGTACTTCACTTTGTCCTCTTCAGTACACTTACTTATGGCAAACACCGATTCAACCTTCTCGGTCCACCGTTTCAATCCGATCGGTCCTTCGGTTCCATCAAATTCCAAAGGTTTGCAGGCAGTGAATTCTTTGTAGGTGCATCCTACACGATTTCCTGTACTGCTAGATCCAAGGTTATTGTTGGTATGTAGCGCAGCCTGTACTGCGGCTATGTTTGAAGCTAGAAAAGTACGGAATTCCTCTTCATTCATATTCACGGTGTGTCGAGTAGTCGGTGCCATTTCCTTCAAAATAGTTAAATGGAACAAGTTAATCATACAGAATATTAAGAGTAGTTAATAGTATTTCGTAGCATAATATGAACTCATTTATAAAAGCTTTTTCTTCATATTAGCGTTTTATAAGTTTAAATTCGGGTAGTACCTACCCGTTAAGTTCATACTTAGTAGCTAATATACAATTCAACTACTACAATTCTATATGAAAAACTGATTATAATAATATTTCGCGTTCAAACTTTTATACAATATTTTACAAACTTACAATACCGCTTATTTTACATAAAGCATGAAATATAGCACACAATAACTTTGATACAAGATAGTTGTGAAGACAATTCTAGCTAGTACACAAGTCGTTCAGCAAAGGCAATAAAGACACGTAATTCATACGTCCAGAAACAAGTCATGCATTCTGGTTTTACTAGGACTACTTCCCATCCTTGGTCTTGTGCAACATAACCGTTATGGCCGTTGATAAGACAGCGTGTTGTAACGTCATCAAAGGGACGAGGGTTACGTAATGTCCAACAGTCCCGTAATAATCTAAAAACCTCATTTCTTACCCCAATTACCGACTCCGTCACTTGTGGAAACGTTTTGTTTAATAGTTGTAGCCCGATGTTCTTGTTCTCACTTTGGTGAGAAGCGAACATTACTAATCCGTAAGCATAACATGCTTCTTTATGTTGCATGTTAGCCGCTTTTTCTAAATCACGAAGTCCAATATTCGGATATATTGAGTCAAAATAATTTCTTAACCCGTTGCGTAAAATAGCATTTGGGTTCCCCGCAATATATGCGTCAAAGTAAACACATCGTAACTTATGGGTTTCCCAATGTGATATCCCCCATCTTTCAAACGAAAGTCTCTTATAAACCAAGACATTCTTGGAACGTTCTTCGAATGTCTTACAAACTGATCTCGCCTTAAATAGTTGTGCCGAAGAATTCTGGCCGACTCTAGACAAGATTTCATCAATCATGTCTCCGGGTAGGTCTCTTAAAATATTGGGTTGTCTATCCATTTTGTGTTTTTAAACTGTAAAATAGACAAGAGTTAGATTCATAAAAAAAATACTTATTAATACAAGCAATTTTTACATATATCATAAAGCATAAGAACACTATATTCCATATATTACACCACCCGAATACAACTATCTTATTCCGACTCGCTCGTTTCTTCTTCTTCGGTTTTGGTTCGTTTTGCCAAGTTTCTAGGGATATATGATGTTCCCCTAATACGAGCCGTCGTTGTCCACATTGGTTTAGAAAAACCTGGTGGTTTAGAGGTTCCCGGGTCATTGTTACAACTTAAGGACTTCGGGGGTTGACGATACATATAAATTTCATCGGGGTTGGAATTAGATTTCTCTATTTTTATGCCCTTTCCCTTATTATTTTCTTTTGCCTTTTTAAATTCAGTTGGGGTAATTTCTATAACATCATCGGAATTCTCGTCGGAATCCGATTCATCGGAGAATTGGTAATCCTCCCAATATTTTGCTTCCTTGGCGGAAACACCATTGACCATAATTAACTTTGGTCGGTTGGTTGAGGATTTTCTTTTACTTAACCGTTTTATTATTTCCCCCACCGGTTCTATTTCTTCATCCGGTTCCGATTCTTCTTCCGGTTCCGATTCTTCTTCCGGTTCCGACTCTTCTTCCGGTTCCTCTTCGGGAACTTGTGAATCAGTCCACAAATCATTCCAATTTACATTTGACTCTTCATTATTATTAGGTGAGTCAATGGGACTTGTTCTAGAGGTAGACATCTATCACATAATATCAAACACGTTAAGAGATTAATATATCACATAATATTCATATGTTAAAAATATATAGTTTCCAACAAAAATGTTAAGCAATCATTTTTAAAGAAAACACGGTCGAAGTCCAGACTCACTAATGCATCCTAACAAACTCGATAAGACACACTAATGCAAATTTTCTGGTTCTCTAAGACCAACGCTCTGATACCAACTGAAATGTCCCGTTCTTATTGATTAAAAACGTTCCATATTAATTGATTTCGTTGCGAGGTTTTGACCTCTATATGAGACGTTTTTCAAAGACTGCATTCATTTTTAAACAAACCATAACCTTTATTTCATCAATAAAGGTTTAAAAAGCTTTACGTAGATTATCAAATAATGATAATCTAAAATATCCTGTTTACACACGACCATTACATAATGGTTTACAATACAAATATGTTACAACAAAATAAGTTTCTTGAATGCAGTTTTTACACAATATCATACAAGCATGGACTCCAAATCTTGTCCTTATTTAAGTATGCGACAGCGGAAGCTCTTAATAATCACCTGAGAATAAACATGCTTAAAACGTCAACAAAAATGTTGGTGAGTTATAGGTTTAACCTATATATATCAAATCGTAACAATAGACCACAAGATTTCATATTTCAATACACATCCCATACATAGAGATAAAAATCATTCATATGGTGAACACCTGGTAACCGACAATAACAAGATGCATATATAAGAATATCCCCATCATTCCGGGACACCCTTCGGATATGATATAAATTTCGAAGTACTAAAGCATCCGGTACTTTGGATGGGGTTTGTTAGGCCCAATAGATCTATCTTTAGGATTCGCGTCAATTAGGGTGTCTGTTCCCTAATTCTTAGATTACCAGACTTAATAAAAAGGGGCATATTCGATTTCGATAATTCAACCATAGAATGTAGTTTCACGTACTTGTGTCTATTTTGTAAATCATTTATAAAACCTGCATGTATTCTCATCCCAAAAATATTAGATTTTAAAAGTGGGACTATAACTCACTTTCACAGATTTTTACTTCGTCGGGAAGTAAGACTTGGCCACTGGTTGATTCACGAACCTATAACAATATATACATATATATCAAAGTATGTTCAAAATATATTTACAACACTTTTAATATATTTTGATGTTTTAAGTTTATTAAGTCAGCTGTCCTCGTTAGTAACCTACAACTAGTTGTCCACAGTTAGATGTACAGAAATAAATCGATAAATATTATCTTGAATCAATCCACGACCCAGTGTATACGTATCTCAGTATTGATCACAACTCAAACTATATATATTTTGGAATCAACCTCAACCCTGTATAGCTAACTCCAACATTCACATATAGAGTGTCTATGGTTGTTCCGAAATATATATAGATGTGTCGACATGATAGGTCGAAACATTGTATACGTGTCTATGGTATCTCAAGATTACATAATATATAATACAAGTTGATTAAGTTATGGTTGGAATAGATTTGTTACCAATTTTCACGTAGCTAAAATGAGAAAAAATTATCCAATCTTGTTTTACCCATAACTTCTTCATTTTAGATCCGTTTTGAGTGAATCAAATTGCTATGGTTTCATATTGAACTCTATTTTATGAATCTAAACAAAAAAGTATAGGTTTCTAGTCGGAAAAATAAGTTACAAGTCGTTTTTGTAAAGGTAGTCATTTCAGTCGAAAGAACGACGTCTAGATGACCATTTTAGAAAACATACTTCCACTTTGAGTTTAACCATAATTTTTGGATATAGTTTCATGTTCATAATAAAAATCATTTTCTCAGAATAACAACTTTTAAATCAAAGTTTATCATAGTTTTTAATTAACTAACCCAAAACAGCCCGCGGTGTTACTACGACGGCGTAAATCCGGTTTTACGGTGTTTTTCGTGTTTCCAGGTTTTAAATCATTAAGTTAGCATATCATATAGATATAGAACATGTGTTTAGTTGATTTTAAAAGTCAAGTTAGAAGGATTAACTTTTGTTTGCGAACAAGTTTAGAATTAACTAAACTATGTTCTAGTGATTACAAGTTTAAACCTTCGAATAAGATAGCTTTATATGTATGAATCGAATGATGTTATGAACATCATTACTACCTTAAGTTCCTTGGATGAACCTACTGGAAAAGAGAAAAATGGATCTAGCTTCAATGGATCCTTGGATGGCTCAAAGTTCTTGAAGCAAAATCATGACACGAAAACAAGTTCAAGTAAGATCATCACTTGAAATAAGATTGTTATAGTTATAGAAATTGAACCAAAGTTTGAATATGATTATTACCTTGTATTAGAATGATAACCTACTGTAAGAAACAAAGATTTCTTGAGGTTGGATGATCACCTTACAAGATTGGAAGTGAGCTAGCAAACTTGAAAGTATTCTTGATTTTATGAAACTAGAACTTTTGGAATTTATGAAGAACACTTAGAACTTGAAGATAGAACTTGAGAGAGTTCAATTAGATGAAGAAAATTGAAGAATGAAAGTGTTTGTAGGTGTTTTTGGTCGTTGGTGTATGGATTAGATATAAAGGATATGTAATTTTGTTTTCATGTAAATAAGTCATGAATGATTACTCATATTTTTGTAATCTTATGAGATATTTCATGCTAGTTGCCAAATGATGGTTCCCACATGTGTTAGGTGACTCACATGGGCTGCTAAGAGCTGATCATTGGAGTGTATATACCAATAGTACATACATCTAAAAGCTGTGTATTGTACGAGTACGAATACGGGTGCATACGAGTAGAATTGTTGATGAAACTGAACGAGAATGTAATTGTAAGCATTTTTGTTAAGTAGAAGTATTTTGATAAGTGTATTGAAGTCTTTCAAAAGTGTATAAATACATATTAAAACACTACATGTATATACATTTTAACTGAGTCGTTAAGTCATCGTTAGTCGTTACATGTAAGTGTTGTTTTGAAACCTTTAGGTTAACGATCTTGTTAAATGTTGTTAACCCAATGTTTATAATAACAAAAGAGATTTTAAATTATTATATTATCATGATATTATGATGTACGAATATCTCTTAATATGATATATATACATTAAATGTCGTTACAACGATAAACGTTACATATATGTCTCGTTTCAAAATCATTAAGTTAGTAGTCTTGTTTTTACATATGTAGTTCATTGTTAATATAATTAATGATATGTTTACTTATCATAATATCATGTTAACTATATATATAACCATATATATGTCATCATATAGTTTTTTTACAAGTTTTAACGTTCGTGAATCACCGGTCAACTTGGGTGGTCAATTGTCTATATGAAACCTATTTCAATTAATCAAGTCTTAACAAGTTTGATTGCTTAACATGTTGGAAACATTTAATCATGTAAACATCAATCTCAATTAATATATATAAACATGGAAAAGTTCGGGTCACTACAGTGCAGCTTTAATGCTCGCATGATAACTATTATTATACGAGAATTCTGCTAACGGTAAATACTTATCCCATCCGTTTCCAAAATCGATCACACATGCCCTGAGCATGTCTTCAAGATTCTGAATTGTTCTTTCACTCTGCCCGTCAGTTTAAGGATGATATGTGGTGCTCATATCCAAACGAGTTCCTAGGGCCTCTTGTAGCGATTGCCAGAACTTTGATGTAAATCTACTATCACGATCGGATATAATGGAAATAGGTATTCCATGCCTTGAAACAATTTCCTTTATATACAATCGTAATAGTTTCTCCATTCTATCCGTTTCCTTTATAGGCAAGAAATGTGCAGACTTGGTGAGACGATCAACAATCACCCAAATGGTGTCGTATCCCCAGGCAGTCTTTGGTAATTTCGTGATGAAATCCATGGTAATACCATCCCATTTCCATTCTGGGATTTCTGGTTGTTGAAGTAACCCTGACGGCTTCTGGTGTTCTGCTTTGACCTTGGAACAAGTTAAACACTCCCCAACATATGTTGCAACGTCTGTCTTTAAATTAGGCCACCAATAATGTGTCTTAAGATCTTGATACATCTTTCCAACTCCAGGATGTATCGAGTATCTTGTCTTATGTGCCTCGTTCAATATCAACTTCCTTAATCCACCCAACTTCGGTACCCAAATACGATTTGCAAAATATCGAATTCCATCTTCCCGTATAACGAGTTGCTTCTCATACTTCTTCATTGTTTCATTTCCTATGTTTTCTTTAGTAAGTGCTTCTCGTTGAACCTCTTTGATTTGTGAGTTGAGATTCATGCGAATTTTTATGTTCATCGCTCGTACTCGAATTGGTTCTCGTTCTTTTCTGCTTAGAGCATCGGCCACCACGTTCGCTTTTCTGGGATGATAGCGAATTTCACAATCATAGTCGTTTATCAGTTCGACCCACCTACGTTGCCTCATGTTCAATTGTTTCTGATCAAAAATGTGTTGAAGGCTTTTATGATCAGTAAACACAGTGCATTTAACCCCATATAAGTAGTGTCTCCATATCTTCAATGCAAACACGACTGCTCCCAGTTCTAGATCATGCGTCGTATAATTCCGCTCGTGAATCTTCAATTGTCGGGATGCGTATGCAATAACTTTCTTTCATTGCATAAGAACACAACCAAAACCTTGTCGCGAAGCGTCACAATATATTTCAAAATCATCGTTCCCTTCAGGTAACGATAAAATAGGCGCCGTAGTTAACTTCTTCTTCAGTAATTGAAATGCGTTCTCCTGCTCCGAGGTCCATTCGTATTTCTTCCCTTTTTGCGTTAATGCTGTCAACGGCTTAGCTATTCGGGAAAAATCTTGAATAAACCTTCTATAATAACCGGCTAAACCCAAAAATTGGCGTATCTGCATTGGTGTTTTAGGAGTCTCCCATTTTTCAATGGCCTCAATTTTAGCTGGATCAACCTGAATTCCTTTGCTACTAACAACGTGACCAAGAAATTGCACTTCTTTCAACCAGAAAGCACACTTAGAAAATTTAGCGTATAGCTGTTCTTTTCTCAACAACTCTAATATTAACCTTAAATGCTGCTCATGCTCTTGCTCACTCTTGGAATAGATAAGAATGTCATCAATGAAAACAATAACAAACTTATCTAAATATGGACTACAAACTCGATTCATGAGGTCCATGAATACAGCTGGCGCATTCGTCAATCCAAACGGCATGACCAAAAATTCGTAATGACCGTAACGTGTCCGAAAAGCAGTTTTCGGTATATCTTCTTCTTTGACGCGTAATTGATGATAGCCCGATCTTAGGTCAATTTTCGAGTACACACATGAACCTTGGAGTTGATCAAATAAGTCGTCAATTCTCGGTAGTGGATACCGATTTTTGATAGTTAAATTATTTAATTCACGATAATCTATACACATCCTAAAAGATCCATCTTTCTTTTTAACAAATAGAATCGGAGCTCCCCATGGTGAAGTACTTGGTCGTATGAATCCACGATCCAGTAATTCTTTTAACTGACTCTGAAGTTCTTTTAACTCGGACGGTGCAAGTCTATATGGAGCACGGGCAACTGGTGCAGCTCCTGGTACTAAATCTATTTGAAATTCTACGGATCTAAATGGAGGTAATCCCGGCAACTCTTCCGGAAAAACTTCAGGAAAATCTCTTGCCACAGGCACGTCGTTGATGTACTTCTCTTTTTCTTTCTTTTTGACTTTATTAACATGTGCTAAGATAGCATAGCACCCTTTCTTCAAGCACTTTTGAGCTTTCAAATAACTAATGAGTTTTAGCTTTGAGTTACCCTTCTCTCCATAAATCATTACTGGCGTTTTATCCTTATGAGGAATGCGAATTGCCTTCTTGGCGCACACAACTTCAGCTCCTATTTTGGACATCCAGTCCATGCCGACTATTACATCAAAACTTCCTAATTCTACGGGTATCAAGTCAATCTTAAATGTTTCTCCGGCTAAATTTATTTTACAATCACGGCAAATTTTATCGGCTTTAATTAGTTTACCATTAGCTAACTCAATCATGTACTTAGCATCTAGAGGTAATGATGAACAATTCAATTTAGTGTAAAAATTTCTACACACGTAACTTCTATCGGCACCAGTATCAAATATAATAGATGCTGATAAGTTATTAATGGTAAACGTACCCGTAACAAGCTCCGGGTCTTCACACGCCTCTCTAGCATTAATAACAAATGCTCTTCCACGTGCAGATCCATTATTCTTCTCTAGATTCGGACACTGGCTCTTATAATGACCATGTTTCCCACACCCATAACAAGTAACAGTGGCCAATGCAGTTCTATTTGCATTGGTGGCAGGAGTCTTGGTACCGTTTGTATTTGTAACGAGAGCCCTACAATCTTCAGCAAGATGACCCTTTCGATTACATTTGTTGCATACCACATTACAGTAACCAGAGTGATGTTTGTGACATCGGTTGCATAAAGGATTTTGTCCTTTGTAACCAAAGCTTAAACCACTACCCGCACCTTGCGTGATTTCTTGTTTCTTAAAAGATTGTTGTTGGTTACCTCGATCATAATTTCCATTCCACTTTCTTTTGTTACCTGATACCTTCACATCAGTATTGGATACTTTCTTATCCATGATGACCTGATCCATTAGCTCGTTTGCCATGGTTATAGCTTCATGAATTGTCTTAGGTTTCGATGCTGTAACATTTGCCTTGACCTTTTTGGGCAAACCATCTTTGTACATTTCAATCTTCCGTTCTTCGGTTGGAACCAATTCAGGACATAGCAAAACTAATTCCATGAATCGCTGATTGTAGTTGGTGATTTCAGTACCAATAACCTTCAGACTTCGTAATTCATCTTCCAACTTCCTAACCTCGTTCCTTGGACAATATTCATTGATTAACATTGTTTTGAATTCTTCCCATGGAGTATCATAAGCTACATCTCCTCCTACAGCCTTCACAAAATTTTTCCACCACGTGAGTGCATTATCTTGTAAAGTGCACGATGCATACTTGGTCATGTCCTTTTCAACACAACCACTGATTTTAAACACAGTCTCCATCTTTTCTATCCACCGGGTTAAACCGATCGGTCCTTCTGTTCCACTGAATGATGAGGGCTTGCAAGCTTGAAAAGTCTTGTAGGTGCATCCTACGCGAGGATTTGGGTTAACTGCAGCAGCTCTTGCAGCCTCGACCCATAACATTCTATCGTTCACTCGCTGGTTGATAAATTCCTCGACTTCTTGTTCCGTCATTCGATTCAATCGCGCCATATTCTTCTATAAGAATGAAAAGAAAATAATTATTCACATGGAATATTATAGATGTAGTGTATATTTACAGTACATTATAGCTTATTAATAATATGAACCAGGTATTATTATAAAAGCCTTTTCTTCTTATTAGCGTTTTATAATTATATCTAGGGTAGTACCTACCCGTTAATGTTCATACTTAATAGCTTAGTACAAAACCAATTACTACAATCTAAATAATACTTAACCATGGAAAATTATTGCATTTCATACTTCACTATTTTACATATGCTTATCTTACATCGAACATTAAGCAAACCACACTAATAATATTATACAAAACATTATATGATCCCATGGTTTAATACGGCAGCGCATCGTTTGGTCTATTTTCTAGGACGTTTAGGTTCAATGAATCGCCTAACGCTTATCCTAGCTGTCTGCCTATATTTTGGCTGTGGGACTGAAGAACTGGATGCCGGGATAGAACGAATAGGAATAGCGGGAATAGGGGTGGTAGTGTCTAGTGGAGTTGGTGCCACATCATCCTCACTAAACTCGGGATTTGAATTTTCTAATTCATTAGCCTTTCGTTTCTTTCCTAGTTTGAACTTGTCTTTCGTAATTTCCTGTATTTCTTCCTCGGGTTCACTTTCCTCCTCGGGTTCACTTTCCTCCTCGGGTTCACTTTCCGGGTTCTCTATAGTTGGTTCATCCGGAATTTGTGAGTCTTCCCCAAAGATATTATTTTCGTAGGTTAATGACTGGAACACCATCTGAAGATTCTGGTTCGGAGTCGCTGAATGTGATAACAAGTTTTGAGCCCGACATCTATCACACAACAACTAACCCATTAGTACTACATAATATTTACATATAAATTTTAACCAACAATGATAAGCAATGGTTTTTAAATCAGACCCGGTCAAAGTCCAGACTTACTAATGTATCCTAACGACTTATCAGTTAGACACACTAATGCAAACCTGGTTCGCTAAGACCACCGCTCTGATACCACATGTCATAACCCGTCTTTAACCATAAGAACGAGTTAGATAACGTATGATTTCATTGCGAGGTATTGACCTCTATATGCGACATTTTTAAAAGAACAACTGCATTTATTTTACATTACAAACCATAACTCTTATGTTAATACAAGCTTTAGACAATATAAAGATGATTATCATTTAGCGATAATCTTAGACTTACAAACTTTACATGTGATGATAACAATACGATTTCTAGCATATTTTACATTACAATTCCTCGGATATGCAGTTTTATTTTTGACACAAATATGCATACTCAAGATCTTGCTTAAATTCAACATGTTGCAGCGGAAGCTTTTAGTTATCACCTGAGAATAGACATGTTTAAAACGTCAACATAAAGTTGGTGAGATATAGGTTTAATGCCGGCAGCAATATATATATAGACCACAAGATTTCATATATAAACATTTTAATAAAAATATTCTAAGTGGTTGAGCACTTGGTAACCATACTTAACATTTAATCACGTCGCATATTCCCTTTATTATGAAATCTTACTACACCGTACCAAGTGTAGTCACTAAACGAAGTACTGTGCAACCGTTGAATACTGGTCGTCCAGTCCGGTTGGGGTTGTCAGGCCCGATAGATCTATCAACAGGATTCGCGTTTACAATACCGCTGTAAATAATAGTTACCAAGCTACAGGGAAGTATGCCAGTGGTACAACTCAACGTAGAATATATTTTCCAGTTACTTGTGTCCATAACGTAAAACATAAAATACATGTATTCTCATCCCGAAATACTTGGAGTTTAAAAATGGGACTATATACTCACTTTTGCCTTGAAGATATATATTTTGACTTGGTCTCCGGTTGATATCACGAACCTATCCATATATAATATATCAATATATTTTTATTTTAAACAATCGTCACATATATATACTTATAATACTTTTTATGTCTTCTTAGTCCGTAGTTAGTAATTTAATTTTAATGGTTCATTTTTAGGTGTTTTAATAATTAAATAAAACCCCCATCGAAATAAATAAAACCCCCATCGTATTCGTATTGGTCGGGATTAATCTTGACCCACGGTACCGGTGTTGTCAAATGACGTGTTGCGTACATAAAGTACCGGTGTTGTCAAATGACGTGTTGCGTACAATCATGGGATCTTATGATTAATCTTCTCGTATTATTTACGGGTGATCCTGAAATATATAAAATTAAATTATGAGTACATATATATAAAATATCATGTTATTTTAAAAAGATGTGATTTATTTAATTTTTCTCCAATTATTTTCGTGGCTAAACTAGTCTTGGATATTCGATTTTGTTTTGGTCATAGTTTCTTCGTTACAACTCCGTTTTCGTTGGTTCAACTTGCCACTTCATTGGATCGAGTCCTTCTTTAAGAATATGAACTGTAAATACCTTAGTTTGTATTCGAAATCACAGGTCATAGGTCAAACTTTGGTGAAACTTATGAAGTTAATCATTTTCCATCATGTAAACAACCTTAAATGATTATTTTTCTAAAAATACTTATACTTTGAGTTAAATCATGAAATTTTTATGTGTTATCATATTCATAGTAAATATCATTTTTCCAGAAAATAAACCTCCAATTCAAGGTTCAAAATAGTTTTTAATTATCCAACCCAAAACAGCCCCCGGTTGCACTCCGACGTCGTAAAAACAGTTTTTAAGGTGTTCTTTGAAAAACCAAGTTATACCTTGTTAAATTAGAATATATTTATGATATATTACAGGTCTTGAAGTATTTTAAAAGTTAAGTTAGAAGGATCTATTTAGTTTGCAAACAAGTTTGAAATCATTCAAACTATGTTCTTGTTGTTAAAATTGTATACCATAAAATAAGATAGCTATATATATATGAATCGAATAAGGTTATGAACAAAGTTACTACCTCAAGTTACTTGGACAAGATTGCTGTAAAAGAGAAGTAAAAACCTAGAACCAAAAGAGTGGTGGAGTTGGATGAAAGATTGGAAGTAAACTTGTGTTCTTGGAAGGATTCTTGAAGTGTTTTTGTAAGGGTTTTCCTATGGTGATTAAGTGTTGTTTTTATGGCTAGATCTTCATGGATACTAGCTGAATGGTTATGGGTTTCTTATGACTTGTAAGTAGGTGAATTAGAGAGTAGTTTAGGAGTAGAAATGGTGAGCTAAACATGGCTTGGTGATGGCCATTTAAAACGTGAGCAAGGGGGGAACAAGGACAAATTTCCAAGCTTGTAATCTTGTGTAATTAGTCATACAATCATACAAAGTAATTACCTTATACATAAGGCATGAACAAGGGCTGGTTGGTGGTGATTTGATGTGTATATACTAATAGTAAATACGTATAGAAGCTAGGTATGATACGAGTACATATACTCTAAATATACGTATAGAAATCTTGTGAAAACGGAACGAGGATTCAAATATAGTTATATTTTGTGAATATACTTATATTGTTTTATGTATTTAAGTCCTTAAAAAGTGATTAAATACATTACATATACGATATATGTATAAACATTATAGGTCATAAGTTTTTATGTCAAATAACGTTACGTATGGTTATTGTTTTGAAAACTTAAATTAGTAGTTTCAAAATATACTTATAACTTATTGTTATTAATACAAAATGAGATATTAAAACATCCTTAGATCATGTTAAATATGTATATATACATATATATACACAAACGTATAATTATCATATATTATATAGTTCGTGATATCATCGGTCAAACTAGACGGTCAAACGTTGTGTAAAACTCTTTTCAAAACATAAGTCTCAACAATTTGGATTGCTTATCATGTTGGTAAGGTTTAATTTATGTAAATATTAATCTTATAAGTATAAATTGATCGAAAAAGTCCGGGTCATTACACAAGTCTTATCACCATCTATTCGGAAATCATCACAAGTGAGTTATAGTCCCATTTTTACTATCTAAATTATTTTGGGATGAGAATACATGCAAAATTTATAAATGTTTTACAAAATAAGCACAAGTTCATGGAACTACATTCTACCATTGTTTTGTTATACCGGATATCTGTACTTATTATTATTATGCTTGGTAACCTAAGAATTAGTGAAAAACACTAATTGACGCGAATCCTAAAGGTAGATCTACGGGCACCAACCACCCCTATTTTCAAATAGTGGAAATGCTTTAGTACTTCGAAGGGTTCTTGTCATACATTTGAATAGTGGAATGTATGATGCCAGATATCTTAAGCGCTCTATGTTAAGGTCGGTTACCAGGCGACTCATCGTATGAATGATTTTTACAGTTGTAATGATCCTGCGCATTTAATTAAATGAAATCTTGTGGCTTATTAAATGTTATGATTATTATATAGAAATTAAACCTATGACTCACCAACATTTTTGTTGACGTTTTAAGCATGTTTATTCTCAGGTGAATATTAAAAACGCTTCCGCTGTCGTATGCCAACCCAAGGTCAAGATTTAGAGTCGGCATAATTGTTTATATTGTTTAAACTTGCATTCGGAGTTT
The DNA here is from genome assembly GCF_046630445.1 of Rutidosis leptorrhynchoides. Taxonomy (NCBI): domain Eukaryota; kingdom Viridiplantae; phylum Streptophyta; class Magnoliopsida; order Asterales; family Asteraceae; genus Rutidosis; species Rutidosis leptorrhynchoides. Next base: position 73,603,023 of record NC_092336.1, on the reverse strand, counting down.
TTGTTGTAATATATTTGATCATATTGTAATGGGTTCTGTAAAAACTTATTTATTTGAGGAGATTGTCTTTGATAGACAATCTAAATTATGTCATTAAGACCTTTGTTCAATAATAAAGGTTATGGTTGTTTTTAAAAACGAATGCAAGATTTGAAAAACGTCTCATATAGAGGTCAAAACCTCGCAAAGAAACCAATTAATATGAAACGTTTATAATTAATATGAACGGGGCATTTCAATTTTTTTCTTCATTAAAGCTAACACATTTAAATGGGAGGTGATACTTACACACTAGTTTTTGATACATACACACTTTTTACCATAAAACTTACAATTATATCCTTAAGTTTATGTAGGGTGTTGAACCTTCTTTATTGTAAGTAAGAATATAATAGTAAATTAGGTGTGTATTGATCAAAAACTGGTGTGTGTGAGTATTACCTCCTCATTTAAATAGACCAAAATGATTGTGTAACTCAATACTTGAAAACCCATTGCGATTGTTTACCAACACCCTTGATGGGCCAAATGTTGGGCTGCCAAGTAAAGAGCCCGATCTGTAGTGACCCGAACTTTTCCATGATTATATATTAAATGAAAACTATATTTGCATGATTAAATATTTCCAACATGTTAAGAAATCAAACTTGTTAAGACTTGATTATTTGAAATGAGTTTCATGTAGACAATTGACCACCTAAGTTGACCGGCGATTCACGAACGTTAAAACTTGTAAAAATTATATGATGATATATATATGTGAATATATATATAGTTAACATGATATTATGATAATAAAGTATCTCACTAGGTATATTAACAATGAGTTATATACATAAAATGAGACTATTGAATTAAGAAAACTCGAAACGATAAATATAATGATTATCGTTATAACAACGTCTTACTAAATACATATGTATCATATTAAGATATTAATACACTATGTTTAACATCATGAAATGATAATTACATATATCATTAAGAATATTAACAATGAACTACACGAGTAAGATGAGACTACTAACTTAAGGATTTCGAAACAATACATATATATAACGATTATCGTTGCAATAGTATTTTACACATATATATATATATATATATGATATTAAGATATATTAATACACCATGTTAACATGTTAACATAACAATTTAACATCTCATTTAAGTATAATAACAATGGATCAATTACATTTAACAAGATCGTTAACTTAAAGGTTCCGAAACAACACTTACATATAACGACTAACGATGACTCAACGACTAAGTTAAATGTATATACATATAGTGTATTAAGATGTATTAATACACTTTTGGAAGACTTCATGACATATATCAAAGTACTTCTACTTAACAAAAATGCTTACAATTACATCCTCATTCATTTTCATCAACAATTCTACTCGTATGCACCCGTATTCGTACTCGTACAATACACAGCTTCTAAGATGTATATACTATTGGTATATACACTCAATCATCAGCTCCTTAGCAGCCCATGTGAGTCATTAAACATGTGAGAACCATCATTTGACAACTAGCATGAAATATCTCACAAAATTACAAAAAATATTATAAATCATTCATGAATTATTTACATGAAAACAAACTTACACATCCTTTATATCTATTCCATATACCAATGACCAAAAACACCTACAAACACTTTCATTCTTCAATTTTCTTCATCTAATTAATCTCTCTCAAGTTCTATCTTCAAGTTCTAAGTGTTCTTCATAAATTCTATAAGTTCTAGTTTCATAAAATCAAGAATACTATCAAGTTTGCAAGATTACTTCCAAGCTTTCTAATCCAATCCAAGTAATCATCTAAGCTCAAGAAATCTTTCTTATTTACAGTAAGATATCTTTCTAATACAAGGTAATACTCATATTCAAACTTTGATTCAATTTCTATAACTATAACTATCTTATTTCGAGTGGAAATCTTACTTGAACTTGTTTTCGTGTCATGATTCTACTTCAAGAACTTTCAAGCCATCCAAGAATCCTTTGAAGCTAGATCAATTTTTGTTACTTCCAGTAGGTTTACCTACTAAACTTGAGGTAGTAATGATGTTCATAACATCATTCGATTCATATATATATATATATATATATATATATATATATATATATATATATATATATATATATATATATATATATATATATATATATATAACTATTTTATTCGAAGATTTAAACTTGTAATCACTAGAACATAGTTTAGTTAATTCTAAACTTGTTCGCAAATAAAGTTAATCCTTCTAACTTGTAATAGACTGAAACCCGGGCTAGTTGTAAGTGGACTATTTTTGCCCTTAGGGTTTGTGCTTAGTCTTAAGTGCTTTTTATTTTAATTATTTTATTAGTGTTTTAATATAATTGTGTTGTGACCAGTTTGTGACAAGGGTCCCACCACAGGTTTGTTTATTTTAATTGGACCTCGTTTGGGTTACCTAATCTTGTGTGAAAGATATCAGATAACTGGTAAATACCCGTGTGTTGTACAGTGTGGGAATTAATCCCAATTATGTGACTAGTGTGCTGTATTTTCTCCCCATTTCTAGAAAATTCACCAAAAACACCGTACCTTCATCCCTCCCACCTAACCAAACCCCAATTCCCCATTATTGATCTTGAGCTCGAATTGGTCTTGAAATCACGTTCTTTAACCACTGATTCTTTTGGAAAACGAGCTCTAGATCGACTTTTGGTAAATTTAGCTTGAAGTCCGTAGGTTGTGTTCAGAATCTGCAGATGATGAATACAGTCGGCCGACTGTCGGTCGACAGTCGACCGACTGGCGAGTGAACCGACCGACTGAGTTTGAATTTCGGCCGATTGTGGATATACCAAATAAGTCGACCGATTAGGAAAATCAGTCGACCGGTTGTGTCAACAGTCGACCGACTGTCTACGTCAGTTGACCGGTTGAGGAGACAGTCGACCGACTGTGTGTATTTTTATATGCATATATATGTATTTTCTTATATATATGCATCTTGTTAATGTCGGTTACCAGGTGTTCACCATATGAATGATTTTTATCTCTATGTATGGGATGTGTATTGAAATATGAAATATTGTGGTCTATTATTATGATTTGATATATATAGGTTAAACCTATAACTCACCAACATTTTTGTTGACGTTTTAAGCATGTTTATTCTCAGGTGATTATTAAGAGCTTCCGCTATCGCATACTTAAATAAGGACGAGATTTGGAGTCCATGCTTGTATGATATTGTGTAAAAACTGCATTCAAGAAACTTATTTTATTGTAACATATTTGTATTGTAAACCATTATGTAATGGTCGTGTGTAAACAGGATATTTTAGATTATCATTATTTGATAATCTACGTAAAGCTTTTTAAAACCTTTATCTATGAAATAAAGGTTATGGTTTGTTTTAAAAATGAATGCAGTCTTTGAAAAACGTCTCATATAGAGGTCAAAACCTCGCAACGAAATCAATTAATATGGAACGTTTTTGATCAATAAGAACGGGACATTTCAGTTGGTATCAGAGCGTTGGTCTTAGAGAATCAGAATTTTGCATTAGTGTGTCTTATCGAGTTTGTTAGGATGCATTAGTGAGTCTGGACTTCGACCGTGTTTACTTGAAAAATGATTGCTTAACAAATTTTGTTGGAAACTATATATTTTTAACATGTGAATATTATGTGATATATTAATCTCTTAACGCGTTTGATATTATGTGATAGATGTCTACCTCTAGAACAAGTCCCATTGACTCACCTAATAATAATGAAGAGTCAAATGTAAATTGGAATGATTCGTGGACTGATTCACAAGTTCCCGAAGAGGAACCGGAAGAAGAGTCGGAACCGGAAGAAGAATCGGAACCGGAAGAAGAATCGGAACCGGATGAAGAAATAGAACCGGTGGGGGAAATAATAAAATGGTTAAGTAAAAGAAAATCCTCAACCAACCGACCAAGGTTAATTATGGTCAATGGTGTTTCCGCCAAGGAAGCAAAATATTGGGAGGATTACCAATTCTCCGATGAATCGGATTCCGATGAGAATTCTGATGATGTTATAGAAATTACCCCAATTGAATTTAAAAAGGCAAAAGAAAATAATAAGGGAAAGGGCATAAAAATAGAGAAATCTAATTCCAACCCCAATGAACTTTATATGTATCGTCAACCCCCGAAGTCCTTAAGTTGTAACAATGACACGGGAACCTCTAAACCACCAGGTTTTTCTAAACCAATGTGGACAACGACGGCTCGTATTAGGGGAACATCATATATCCCTAGAAACTTGGCAAAACGAACCAAAACCGAACAAGAAGAAACGAGCGAGTCGGAATAAGATAGTTGTATTCGTGTGGTGTAATATATGTAATATAGTGTGCTTATGCTTTATGATATATGTAAAAATTGCTTGTATTAATAAGTATTTTTTTTATGAATCTAACTCTTGTCTATTTTACAGTATAAAAACACAAAATGGATAGACAACCCAATATTTTAAGAGACCTACCCGGAGACATGATTGATGAAATCTTGTCTAGAGTCGGTCAGAATTCCTCGGCACAACTATTTAAGGAGAGATCAGTTTGTAAGACATTCGAAGAACGTTCCAAGAATGCCTTGGTTTATAAAAGGCTTTCGTTCGAAAGATGGGGGATATCACATTGGGAAATCCATAAGTTACGATGTGTTTACTTTGACGCATATATTGCGGGGAACCCAAATGCTATTTTACGCAATGGGTTAAGAAATTATTTTGACTCAATATATCCGAATATTGGACTTCGTGATTTAGAAAAAGCGGCTAACATGCAACATAAAGAAGCATGTTATGCTTACGGATTAGTAATGTTCGCTTCTCACCAAAGTGAGAACAAGAACATCGGGCTACAACTATTAAACAAAACGTTCCCACAAGTGACGGAGTCGGTAATTGGGGTAAGAAATGAGGTTTTTAGATTGTTACGGGACTGTTGGACATTACGTAACCCTCGTCCCTTTGACGACGTTACAACACGCTATCTTATCAACGGCCATAACGGTTATGTTCCACAAGACCAAGGATGGGAAGTAGTCCTAGTAAAACCAGAATGCATGACTTATTTCTGGACGTATGAATTACGTGTATTTATTGCCTTTGCTGAATGACTTGTGTACTAGCTAGAATTATCTTCACAACCATCTTGTATCAAATTTATTGTGTGCTATATTTCATGCTATATGTAAAATAAGCGGTATTGTAAGTTTGTAAAATATTGTGTAAAAGTTTGAACGCGAAATATTATTATAATCAGTTTTTCATATAGAATTGTAGTAGTTGAATTGTATATTAGCTACTAAGTATGAACTTAACGGGTAGGTACTACCCGAATTTAAACTTATAAAACGCTAATATGAAGAAAAAGCTTTTATAAATGAGTTCATATTATGCTACAAAATACTATTAACTACTCTTAATATTCTGTATGATTAACTTGTTCCATTTGACTATTTTGAAGGAAATGGCACCGACTACTCGACACACCGTGAATATGAATGAAGAGGAATTCCGTACTTTTCTAGCTTCAAACATAGCCGCAGTACAGGCTGCGCTACATACCAACAATAACCTTGGATCTAGCAGTACAGGAAATCGTGTAGGATGCACCTACAAAGAATTCACTGCCTGCAAACCTTTGGAATTTGATGGAACCGAAGGACCGATCGGATTGAAACGGTGGACCGAGAAGGTCGAATCGGTGTTTGCCATAAGTAAGTGTACTGAAGAGGACAAAGTGAAGTACGCTACGCATACCTTCACAGGTTCTGCGTTAACATGGTGGAATACCTATCTAGAGCAAGTGGGACAAGACGATGCGTACACACTACCGTGGTCAGCATTCAAGCACTTGATGAATGAGAAGTACCGTCCCAGAACCGAGGTCAATAAGCTCAAGACAGAACTTAGAGGGTTACGAACCCAAGGATTTGATATTACCACGTACGAAAGACGATTCACATAATTGTGCCTATTGTGTCCGGGAGCATTCGAAGATGAGGAAGAGAAGATCGACGCGTTTGTGAAAGGATTACCGGAAAGAATCCAAGAAGATATAAGTTCACACGAGCCCGCCTCCATACAACAGGCATGTAGAATGGCTCACAAACTAGTGAACCAGATTGAAGAAAGAATTAAAGAACAGACTGCTGAAGAGGCCAATGTGAAGCAAGTCAAAAGAAAGTGGGAGGAAAACGGTGATAAGAATCACCAATACAACAACAGCAATTACAACAATAATCGCAATAATTATCCCAACAATCGCAACATCAATCGCAACTACAACAAACGGCCCAACAACAACAACAACAACAACAACAACAACAACAGCAACTACAACAATCATCCCAGCAACAATAATAACCGCAACAACAACAACAATCAGAAGCAGCTATGCCAAAGGTGTGAAAAGTATCACTCGGGGTTCTGCACCAAATTTTGCAACAAGTGTAAAAGAAATGGTCATAGCGCGGCGAAGTGTGAGGTCTACGGACCAGGGGTTAATAGAACGAAAGGAACAAATGGTGTCGGAACGAGTAATGGCGGAGCAAGTAGTGTCGGAGCAAGTTATGCCAATGTAGTTTGTTATAAATGTGGAAAACCGGGCCACATTATTAGAAATTGCCCGAACCAGGAGAACACGAATGGACAAGGCCGCGGAAGAGTTTTCAATATTAATGCGGCAGAGGCACAGGAAGACCCGGAGCTTGTTACGGGTACGTTTCTTATTGACAATAAATCTGCTTACGTTTTATTTGATTCGGGTGCGGATAGAAGCTATATGAGTAGAGATTTTTGTGCTAAATTAAGTTGTCCATTGACGCCTTTGGATAGTAAATTTTTACTCGAATTAGCAAATGGTAAATTAATTTCAGCAGATAATATATGTCGGAATCGAGAAATTAAACTGGTCAGCGAAACATTTAAGATTGATTTGATACCAGTAGAGTTAGGGAGTTTTGATGTGATAATTGGTATGGACTGGTTGAAAGAAGTGAAAGCAGAGATCGTTTGTTACGAAAATGCAATTCGCATTATACGAGAAAAAGGAAAACCCTTAATGGTGTACGGAGAAAAGGGCAACACGAAGCTACATCTTATTAGTAATTTGAAGGCACAAAAACTAATAAGAAAAGGTTGTTATGCTGTTCTAGCACACGTCGAGAAAGTACAAACTGAAGAAAAGAGCATCAATGATGTTCCCATTGCAAAAGAATTTCCCGATGTATTTCCGAAAGAATTACCGGGATTACCCCCACATCGATCCGTTGAATTTCAAATAGATCTTGTACCAGGAGCTGCACCAATAGCTCGTGCTCCTTACAGACTCGCACCCAGCGAGATGAAAGAACTGCAAAGCCAATTACAAGAACTTTTAGAGCGTGGTTTCATTCGACCAAGCACATCACCGTGGGGAGCTCCTGTTTTGTTTGTCAAGAAGAAAGATGGTACATTCAGGTTGTGTATCGACTACCGAGAGTTGAACAAACTTACCATCAAAAACCGTTATCCACTGCCGAGAATTGACGACTTATTTGATCAACTACAAGGCTCGTCGGTTTATTCGAAGATCGATTTACGTTCTGGATATCATCAAATGCGAGTAAAGGAGGATGATATTCCAAAAACTGCTTTTAGGACGCGTTATGGTCATTACGAGTTTATGGTTATGCCGTTTGGATTGACTAATGCACCAACTGTGTTCATGGACCTTATGAACCGAGTGTGTGGGCCATATCTTGACAAGTTTGTCATTGTTTTCATCGATAACATACTTATTTACTCAAAGAATGATCAAGAGCACGAAGAACATTTGAGAAAAGTGCTAGAAGTTTTGAGGAAAGAAAAACTGTACGCTAAGTTTTCAAAGTGTGCATTTTGGTTGGAAGAAGTTCAATTCCTCGGTCACATAGTGAACAAAGAAGGTATCCAGGTGGACCCGGCAAAGATCGAAACCGTTGAAAAGTGGGAAACC